>NC_061508.1:363463735-363481078 GCF_022539505.1 Lolium rigidum | reverse complement strand
CCCGGGTAGCACCCCTATTAGAATTGTTTGTTGTTTTTCTTTTGTGCATCATCATGCATCATGCATCATATCATCCATGTTGTTACAAAATAAAACTTTTATTTTTATAAAATCCAAATTATTTTGTTTTCTCTCTCATATGGTTTATATAATAAACCCCCTCTCCTCTTTCATTTAACAAACCCTAAAATCAAAACAAATACAAATATTATTTTAATTGCTTTGTTCTGTATCTCCCCATCTCTCGTTTCAATTCAAACTTTGTTTGAATTGAATTCAAACTCAATTTGCAAAACAGTTTTGAAAGAAAAGAGAAAAAGGTTTTAAAGAGAAAACCCTCCCTCTCTCTCCCCGGGCCCTTATCCTTCTCCTCCGGCCCATCTCACCTCTCTCTGTTTTATTTCTCCATCCACCGAAGCAGCCCAGCTTGACCCAATTATCGCTCCATCCGCACATGTCGCTTTCTTCCTCGTACGGCAACGCATCGGCGCACTCCACGTCGCCTGTCGCACGATGGGACGGCCACCATGCAGCTCTCTTCTCCCTATAAAATCCTCTTGCTGCTGAGCTCGAACCCTATTTACCTCTTCCTCCACAGCCAGGGGCGTACGCAGCGGGGGGGCCGGGGGGGCCGTGGCCCGCCCAGAATTTCTGGAAAATAATTTGATACCCCCCGGAAAAGCCCAATAAGCCTTGGCTCGATCCAACATCCCGGCCCAATAGTGCAGCGCGTCTAAAAATGAATTTATATAATGCGGGCAGACGGTAATCGAACCTGTGATCTGCTGGTGCGGGTGGAACTGGGAGAGTAGTTGCTTACAGGTAGACCACTTGTGTTTTGTTGAGATTTTTGTGCCGCTTTCTTCTCTTATATTGTAGACGAGAGATCTGTCGAGACCAGAGAGAAAATTTTGTCTTTTTTTTTTCAGATGAACATTCGCGTGTCTTTTGCTGAATATGGTTCGGGTAGATAGGTTTTAGTTGTTTCTTCGTTCAGCTTAGCATTTTTTTCGTGATATAAAAATCCCTTTTATCGTATGTAGGTATGCATTTCTTTTAGTTCGTTGTGTGAGTTTGTTTAAATTTCACTAGCATGCATAATATTATAGGTTGACTTGATAATTATGCAGTAACTGCCTCAGTTTTATGACCTATGTTAGCTCACTGCGCAAGTTGCAAAATTAATTATGTCATATCACAGTTGTCATGAGTTGTAACTTAAGTTGTTTAAATTGCATGAAATAATTTTTTATTCAATTTTATCCAACTATATCTTTATTTGGCAAACGTTCTTCACAATTTGGGAGGCGCAAAAAAAAAATTTAGGTGTGCCCCCCCCCCCCTCCAATTCTTTCCTGCGTCCGCCACTGTCCACAGCAGCCGCCGCCACCCTCTCCACTTCCCTGGACAAAAACCCTACCGAAGCTTCTCCACGTCTAAACCTCGCCCGCCGACGCCATGGTCTGCCTCTCCGGTACCTGAGCGCGGAGAGCACCACGGTTGCCTCCTCTTCAACCCCGTCTTCTTCCCGGAACAGCAAGGTCTGCCCCTGATCCTGCTCGTCCTCGCCTCCTCCGTCGTCTACCCCCGGCCAACCTTCGTCCCCGTCGCCGGCACCTTCTCCGACGTTTCCTCTTCGTCTCCGACCACCCCAAGGTGAGCAGCATCTCCTCCTCACTCCTCTGCATGTCCTTGTTACCTGTTTCGAGGAAGGAAACGAGATCGAGGAAGTTTTTGAAGCCGAGAACGAAAATGAAACACCCAGATTTCGTTTTCCTCACAGCACCATCTTCCTGGCGTTTTTCCCGGTGATACAAGCCTCTCCAGCACGAGTTCTTTGTACCTCTAGATGCACAACATCTCAGGCTACATCTCAGTTTTCGAATCACCCAAAACGGAGCAACACACACGACGCCATCTTCGTTCAAAGTCGGTCCAGAAAACAGATTTCAGTTTCTGCCAGATTCTCTGTTTCGCGGACTCAACTCCGGCGAGCTCCCTCTGCAACTACAGTGCACCGTTTCCACCCATTCCGATCTCTTTCGAATCTTGGCATATCCATGTTGCTCAACCTCCTTTGTATCACTTAAATCAGTACCTAGAATCGTTGCGACTAGGGCTTTAAAATCTGTGCAGATTCTCGTCTACAGGAAATCGCAAGTGTCTTCTTTTCAGTTACAAGTGTCGTGCTTCTTCAGCAAATTCAGTTATCTTTGAGATCACCTCTTCATCCCTGAAGCTTGTTTAATAGCAAACCTGAAACAGCAGCACAGTGGTCCAGTTCCTTGCAGCCGAGCGACACTTTCTGAGCTCGAATTCCACCGGCGCGGATTAAAACCACCTTTTTGCAAATTCCTGTTATCTTTCTACTATTTCTTATCTGTTTTCTATATTTCAAACACAATAAACTATTCTGTTAATAACTTTTAATTGGTAGCTCAAAATAAAAAGTGTTATATATGAAAGTTGATCAGGAAAATGAGAGGAACATGAATATGCCATCCATATGCTTGTTTGCATCTCGCATCATGTCATTCGTTGATAGTTTTGCATGTTCACCTTACATATATGCGCGGAGTATTTCGGATATCCACCTAAGGTTTCCCCGCTCCGTTTAACTTTGAAGTAGCGCACCCCTGCCATGTTATGTCATGCTAATCAACCATTTACTTTGCTGGTAGAAAATGCAACTCCAACATAATTTGTTTGTTCGGGATTCCGATCCCGCTTAAATTGGATAAGTTGCATTGCACCATCGTTGCCATGCCATGCATACCATCTTGATCATGCCGGTTCTTTATCCGTAGTAGTAAGACTTGCATACGTTGTTTGTTCCAGCATTTGCTTCTTCCCGGATAGGATCACGAAGTGGTGATGTGAGATACGACGAGTTCTCCGACAAGTTCTTCTGCAGCTTTTCACAGGCGAGCCCACCCCTTCACCTATTTTACTTTTACATGCTCTTTTGATCTATTGCTATCCTTATGTTGCGATTCTGTTTCACGTGTCCTATCCACCTGTTACCTATATGTCCGAGATACACCTCCTCGCCCTACCTATTGTTTGTTGTTTGCCAGCTTTGCGAGTCGTAGGCGAGTTTAGGGTTTTGTCGATATCTCGAAATGTTCAGGATATCTTGTTGGGAGGTTATCACATGCTATATCTTTTGTTGGAGATAATCACATTTTACTTTATTGTTAACAACTAAAATTTTAAGCAGAGGCATCTGTGAGCCCCTTTGCGAAAGCATCGGAACTTTGACTCGCTAATGTCCCCTAGGACCCGAGTTCTTGTTATCTGTTCCGAGATTGAGCGCTCTACCCGTACGTGGGGACGTTTATTGGGACCCCCTCACCCATTAACTTTTCTCAAGTCGGTTGAAAAGGGGCCACAACCTTGGTTTTATTTGCCTATGCCATGTATGCCATGCTTTACTTACTGTTGCCTTCGGGTGTTTACTTCCTGTTGCCTTCGGGTGTTTATATTCTCGTATCGTACCTTGCGGGACGTTTAGCGAAGCGTGTGGTTTGCACGCCTAGCCGCCGGCGCAAACCTCCGAGTCCGCTTCGGAGTACGGCCGGACTTCGTCACGGGTAGCTTAGTTGGGTGGCCCCCTAGACTTTCTTGTTGAGCTGGGAACGGTCTTGTTGTGAGACATCGCCCGTAAGAAGCGGGTCGAGCATGCGTATGGTTACATTTGGGCAACCCCTGCAGGGTGTACATCTTATCGATAAGCCGTGTCCGCGGTTATGGACGACTTGGAATTGTATAGCTTGATCATAGAACAACTTACACCTTATTTCCTGTTGTTAATAATTTGCTAATAAAACCCTTTTCAAAAGTGTGTGTGCCTTTGCAATACCTCTTGGCGAAGGGGGATCGCATCGGTTGTGTTATGTTTGCAGAGTATAGAACTGTTACCTTGTGCGCTCTCTTATCTTCTCTGAGTAGACGGATGTTGTAGCGTGTCTCTATTGGATAGTAGCTTTGCTGCCGCTAAACTCCACATATAGCCGGGTGAAGTTTATACCGCCCACCAGCGAGCATAGCTGGTCTTGTCTCGCAAGTACGTGCCAATGGTACTTACCCTCGCCTTCCTTTCTTTTTGTCTCCTCCCCCTTTTGTCGGCAACCGATGGCCCGACTTTGACAGGTACGAGATGACGACGTTAGCAAGGTTACCCTTCCGGCTTGGCCTCGGGCGGGGTTATGGACGCCACTCGGTTATCTTCGGGACTCTTAGTCCAATTTGTATATTGTCCGTACTCGGACGTATTCGATCTTCCGTATGATTTGGATCTTTGTATTGTATATTTGTATCTTGACTCGTTGGAGTCGTTGTTGTAATATATGTTTCTTGTGGGCTCTATTGTAATCCTGTTGTAATGTTACCGCTCGTGTTAATTCCTCTGGCATCACGTGTGTGATTCTTCGCGCACGTCGTGTCGGAGGGCGTCTCTGAATCGATATCATGCGGATCTCGGCGGGATCGCTGGAATCCTCATGGTACCGGTTCCGGGGCGTCACAAGTTGGTATCAGAGCTCAGGTTGACGGTACCCCACTAGTCCAGCCTGTAGGTTAACCTTGCCAACGGACGTTGTTGTGTCTAGTGTCAAAACCTATTTTCTAAAATTCGTTGGATATATCTGATTAGCTCTGATTTTTCTCCTTACCTATATTCTTTCTCCTCTTACCTTGCGAGTTTTGAATCTTCTCTTATCTGTTTCTCTGAGTCTTAGGTTCCGACGCGGGTTGGACGATCTTTGCCTTATCCTAATAGGTCCGATCTTCGGAGGATCCCGACGGAAGCGCATCATCAACATCTGAACAACGACTTCTTGTTGGTGGTGTCGCCCGATCATCATGGAGCAACAATTCTTGTTAGTGGTGTCGAGGAGATCGACACGTCGCCTGAAGATCCAATAGTTCACCTCTCTCCCCCGTACCTCGGCGTGGGATCTCGGGGCGCGATCCCTTGTTAGTGGTGTCGATTGTAACGGCCCCGGGTAGCACCCCTATTAGAATTGTGTGTTGTTTTTCTTTTGTGCATCATCATGCATCATGCATCATATCATCCATGTTGTTACAAAATAAAACTTTTATTTTTATAAAATCCAAATTATTTTGTTTTCTCTCTCATATGGTTTATATAATAAACCCCCTCTCCTCTTTCATTTAACAAACCCTAAAATCAAAACAAATACAAATATTATTTTAATTGCTTTGTTCTGTATCTCCCCATCTCTGTTTCAATTCAAACTTTGTTTGAATTGAATTCAAACTCAATTTGCAAAACAGTTTTGAAAGAAAAGAGAAAAAGGTTTTAAAGAGAAAACCCTCCCTCTCTCTCCCTGGGCCCTTATCCTTCTCCTCTGGCCCATCTCACCTCTCTCTGTTTTATTTCTCCATCCACCGAAGCAGCCCAGCTTGACCCAATTATCGCTCCATCTGCACATGTCGCTTTCTTCCTCGTACGGCAACGCATCGGCGCACTCCACGTCGCCTGTCGCACGATGGGACGGCCACCATGCAGCTCTCTTCTCCCTATAAAATCCTCTTGCTGCTGAGCTCGAACCCTATTTACCTCTTCCTCCACAGCAGCCGCCGCCACCCTCTCCACTTCCCTGGACAAAAACCCTACCGAAGCTTCTCCACGTCTAAACCTCGCCCGCCGACGCCATGGTCTGCCTCTCCGGTACCTGAGCGCGGAGAGCACCACGGTTGCCTCCTCTTCAACCCCGTCTTCTTCCCGGAACAGCAAGGTCTGCCCCTGATCCTGCTCGTCCTCGCCTCCTCCGTCGTCTACCCCCGGCCAACCTTCGTCCCCGTCGCCGGCACCTTCTCCGACGTTTCCTCTTCGTCTCCGACCACCCCAAGGTGAGCAGCTTCTCCTCCTCACTCCTCTGCATGTCCTTGTTACCTGTTTCGAGGAAGGAAACGAGATCGAGGAAGTTTTTGAAGCCGAGAACGAAAATGAAACACCCAGATTTCGTTTTCCTCACAGCACCATCTTCCTGGCGTTTTTCCCGGTGATACAAGCCTCTCCAGCACGAGTTCTTTGTACCTCTAGATGCACAACATCTCAGGCTACATCTCAGTTTTTGAATCACCCAAAACGGAGCAACACACACGACGCCATCTTCGTTCAAAGTCGGTCCAGAAAACAGATTTCAGTTTCTGCCAGATTCTCTGTTTCGCGGACTCAACTCCGGCGAGCTCCCTCCGCAACTACAGTGCACCGTTTCCACCCATTCCGATCTCTTTCGAATCTTGGCATATCCATGTTGCTCAACCTCCTTTGTATCACTTAAATCAGTACCTAGAATCGTTGCGACTAGGGCTTTAAAATCTGTGCAGATTCTCGTCTACAGGAAATCGCAAGTGTCTTCTTTTCAGTTACAAGTGTCGTGCTTCTTCAGCAAATTCAGTTATCTTTGAGATCACCTCTTCATCCCTGAAGCTTGTTTAGTGGCAAACCTGAAACAGCAGCACAGTGGTCCAGTTCCTTGCATCCGAGCGACACTTTCTGAGCTCGAATTCCACCGGCGCGGATTAAAACCACCTTTTTGCAAATTCATGTTATCTTTTTACTATTTCTTATCTGTTTTCTATATTTCAAACACTATAAACTATTCTGTTAATAACTTTTAATTAGTAGCTCAAAATAAAAAGTGTTATATATGAAAGTTGATCAGGAAAATGAGAGGAACATGAATATGCCATCCATATGCTTGTTTGCATCTCGCATCATGTCATTCGTTGATAGTTTTGCATGTTCACCTTACATATATGCGCGGAGTATTTCGGATATCCACCTAAGGTTTCCCCGCTCCGTTTAACTTTGAAGTAGCGCACCCCTGCCATGTTATGTCATGCTAATCAACCATTAACTTTGCTGGTAGAAAATGCAACTCCAACATAATTTGTTTGTTCGGGATTCCGATCCCGCTTAAATTGGATAAGTTGCATTGCACCATCGTTGCCATGCCATGCATACCATCTTGATCATGCCGGTTCTTTATCCGTAGTAGTAAGACTTGCATACGTTGTTTGTTCCAGCATTTGCTTCTTCCCGGATAGGATCACGAAGTGGTGATGTGAGATACGACGAGTTCTCCGACAAGTTCTTCTAGACTTTTCACAGGCGAGCCCACCCCTTCACCTATTTTACTTTTACATGCTCTTTTGATCTATTGCTATCCTTATGTTGCGATTCTGTTTCACGTGTCCTATCCACCTGTTACCTATATGTCCGAGATACACCTCCTCGCCCTACCTATTGTTTGTTGTTTGCCAGCTTTGCGAGTCGTAGGCGAGTTTAGGGTTTTGTCGATATCTCGAAATGTTCGGGATATCTTGTTGGGAGGTTATCACATGCTATATCTTTTGTTGGAGATAATCACACTTTACTTTATTGTTAACAACTAAAATTTTAAGCAGAGGCATCTGTGAGCCCCTTTGCGAAAGCATCGGAACTTTGACTCGCTAATGTCCCCTAGGACCCGAGTTCTTGTTATCCGTTCCGAGATTGAGCGCTCTACCCGTACGTGGGGACGTTTATTGGGACCCCCCTCACCCATTACCTTTTATCAAGTCGAGTTGAAAAGGGGCCACAACCTTGGTTTTATTTGCCTATGCCATGTATGCCATGCTTTACTTACTGTTGCCTTCGGGTGTTTACTTCTCGTTGCCTTCGGGTGTTTATATTCGTCATCGTACCTTGCGGGACGTTTAGCGAAGCGTGTGGTTTGCACGCCTAGCCGCCGGCGCAAACCTCCGAGTCCGCTTCGGAGTACGGCCGGACTTCGTCACGGGTAGCTTAGTTGGGTGGCCCCCTAGACTTTCTTGTTGAACCGGGAACGGTCTTGTTGTGAGACATCGCTCAGTAAGAAGCGGGTCGAGCATGCGTATGGTTACATTTGGGCAACCCCTGCAGGGTGTACATCTTATCGATAAGCCGTGTCCGCGGTTATGGACGACTTGGAATTGTATAGCTTGATCATAGAACAACTTACACCTTATTTCCTGTTGTTAATAATTTGCTAATAAAACCCTTTTCAAAAGTGTGTGTGCCTTTGCAATACCTCTTGGCGAAGGGGGATCGCATCGGTTGTGTTATGTTTGCAGAGTATAGAACTGTTACCTTGTGCGCTCTCTTATCTTCTCCGAGTAGACGGATGTTGTAGCGTGTCTCTATTGGATAGTAGCTTTGCTGCCGCTAAACTCCACATATAGCCGGGTGAAGTTTATACCGCCCACCGGCGAGCATAGCTGGTCTTGTCTCGCAAGTACGTGCCAATGGTACTTACCCTCGCCTTCCTTTCTTTTTGTCTCCTCCCCTTTTGTCGGCAACCGATGGCCCGACTTTGACAGGTACGAGATGACGACGTTAGCAAGGTTACCCTTCCGGCTTGGCTCAGGCGGGGTTATGGACGCCACTCGGTTATCTTCGGGACTCTTAGTCCAATTTGTATATTGTCCGTACTCGGACGTATTCGATCTTCTCGTATGATTTGGATCTTTGTATTGTATATTTGTATCTTGACTCGTTGGAGTCGTTGTTGTAATATATGTTTCTTGTGGGCTCTATTGTAATCCTGTTGTAATGTTACCGCTCGTGTTAATTCCTCCGGCATCACGTGTGTGATTCTTCGCGCACGTCGTGTCGGAGGGCGTCTCGAATCGATATCATGCGGATCTCGGCGGGATCGCTGGAATCCTCATGGTACCGGTTCCGGGCGTCACAATCGCCAAACGGATTGACTCCATCGGTGCTCGCGCCCAGCCTTATGTTCCTAGGATCGTCCCCAAATTCCGGGTACTCGAGGTTCAACGCATTCCACTGGCTAGCATCCGAAGGGTGTCTCAACATCCTGTCCTTTTTCTTTTTCTTCGGATCATCAACGTCATCTTCTCCCTTCCTCATCTCCGCGTGCCAGCGCATTAGCTTTGCTTGCTTAGGATCCGCGAAATACCTCTGCAGACGAGGAGTGATCGGAAAGTACCACACCACCTTCCGAGGAGCTTTCTTCCCCTTCTTGTACCGACTGACGCCGCACTCCGGACATATGGTACACTCCGCGTGCTCGTTCCGATAAATGATGCAATCGTTCAAGCACACATGATATTTCACATGCGGTAAATCCAGAGGACACACGATTTTCTTGGCCTCCTCGATACTAGTCGGACACGTGTTACCTTTGGGAAGACGTTCGTGCCAGAATGACATGTTGTCGTTGAATGATGTGTCGGTCATTTTGTGCTTTACCTTCATCTGCAGAGCCATGAGCATTACTTTCAGGCGGGTATCCTCCGGCCTGCATCCTTCATACAATGGAGTAACCGCGTCTACCTCGAGTTGATCCATCTTGGCTTTCTCTCGGGCGGCATCCCTTGCGTTACTCGTCTGCTTGAGAAGCAGCTCTTGAAGATAAGGGTCCCGCACCTGGTCCATCGACGATGGTCCATCGTCTTCATCTTCATGATCTAAATCATCGGGTCCTCCATCTTGATCTTCCATATCATCGGGTCCATGATCTCCTACATTGTGATCATGATCATGGCCGGGATCTTCTACATCCTGATCATGTCCGGGAACTTCTACATGGTGCTCACCACCTTCCTTATTTCTTGTTGAAATCCCATGGACAAATTCATAATCATCTTCGTCGCCTTCCCACCGATAGCCATCCATGAAACCACGCACGAGAAGGTGGTCCCGTACCATATCGGCTTTAGGGTCCATAAGGCTCGTCAGCTTGCATCTTCGACACGGACATCTTATCTCCTTTTGGTTATTTCTAATCATCTCGGCCGTCGCAGCTTTCAAAAACCTAGCCACAACGCCTTCGCTCATCATGCGGACCATGGTCGCCTGCGGGTATAGAGAAAATGGATATCTTAGCATACCAAAAGAAAATTTTGGCATGACCTTCCCTAAAAATAGGACATATGTATATGCGTAGTATGCCCACTATTCGCCGAAACGGAAATGAATCAACATTTCGGCAAAATATTGGCAACTCCATCGCATTTCAAATCCTCGCAAACAAAAACATGCATGCAACACATGTGTGGAGGCTTCGCATATACAACACATGTGTGGAGAGGCTTCGCATACAACACACATGCACGTGATAGAGATGCTTTTCGCGCATGCGCACACCACATGAGCTTCACATAACATATGTGCACACACACGTGTGTGTGCAAGACGATCGGAACCGGTCACACACAAAGCATAAAACCAACAAAGTTACCGATACGACGAGACCTAGAGTGTTGGATGAGGTGAAAAGTTGAGATTGAGTAGGGTATTGAGCTAAGAGAGCTTCACCATTACTTACCTATGAAGAAAATTTAAGTTTACCAACTTAATTTTGGTGAATGAAGAGGTGAAAATGAGGTGGGAAGGAGGGGCAACACGACCAGATCCAGATTTGGTGGGAGGTGGTGGTGGAAGAGTGTTTGGGGAAAGTGGGTGGCACATGTGAGTGGAGGGTGAAAAGCGAGAAATGGTCCCGAGGTTAGCGGTGGCGCACCACCTAGTCGTGCGCCACTACTAGGGTGACATAGCAATGGCGCATCGCCGAGTGGTGCGCCACCGCTAGGCCTCTCATCTCTAAAGGGGCTCCGGCCACCCCCTAGCGGTGGCGCACCTAAAGACATGCGCCATAGGTAACCCATGTAGCGATGGCGCACAACCGATGTGCGCCATTGCTAAGCCTATCATCTCTAAACGGGCTCGGACACCTCCTAGCAGATGGTGCACCACTTTAACGTGCGCCATAGGTAAGTAATGTAGCGGTGGCGCACCACGGAGACGTGCGCCACTACTAGGTTGGGGAGGAGCTGGCCTCCCGTCACCACTTACTTATGGCGCACCACATTCGAGGTGCGCCACTACTACTTTTGTAACGATGGCCCACCGTTTTGTGGTGCGCCATCGCTAAGTAGTAGTGGCGCACGGCGAGTCATGGTGCGCCACCGTCGGCTGTCTTACGGCTAGGCCTTTTCCTAGTAGTGTTAGGGTTTAGGGATTAGGGATTTAGGGGTTTTAGGGTTGTTTAAGGTTTAGGGATCATCGATCGAGTGCGCACACACATTATTAGAGGCACCCGCGCCTTTACGCATAAAGTGCATGCGTATATATGTGTGTTTTTTGGGCCACCAACGATATATAGATGATCGAGAGAGAGAGAGATTGAAATCCCCAAGAATATGTTCAAATATACATTAAAATATATGAACGAATGCCTTGTAGGCCATGCATGCACACTAATTATATATATATTATGAGGCAACTTAATCAAATGTGTTTTCATTCGAGAGAACTTGTCAAAGTTCAAGTTAATTAATTTATCATGATAATTATATAATTAATTAATGAATCTCAGTGGATATGTTATACAACATGATCGATATAGGCCATGTATATTTTAATTGGTGTTAATCTACGGTTTGCTAGCTAGCTGCTATATATAGAGCATGTTTTTATTAGATCGGGTTATAGCTAGCTAGTATAGTTTAGGGTTATGTGTTTTAATTAAGTAGGGTTGATTAGCTAGGGTTAGTTACATATATATGGTTTAGGGTTAATGCATGGCACAGTTAATTTTATTAGAGGATCGCGAGGCACCCCTGACCCGCTCGATCGATGCACAATTAAGTGTCGTTGGCCTATACATAGGGTTTAATTGGGGTTTAGGATTAGCTAGGGTTTAGGGTTAGGGTTAGGGTTAGGGTTAGGGTACGTTTAGGGTCTAGGGTTTAGGGTTTAGTGTTTAGGGTGTTTAGGGTTTAGGGATTAGGGATTTAAGGTTTTAGGGTTGTTTAAGGTTTAGGGATCATCGATCGAGTGCGCACACACATTATTAGAGGCACCCGCGCCTTTACGCATAAATTGCATGCATATATATGTGTGTTTTTTGGCCACCAACGATATATAGATGATCGAGAGAGAGAGATTGAAATCCCCAAGAATATGTTCAAATATACATTAAAATATATGCACGAATGCATGGTAGGCCATGCATGCACACTAATTATATATATATATTATGAGGCAACTTAATCAAATGTGTTTTCATTCGAGAGAACTTGTCAAAATTAAAGTTAATTAATTTATCACAATAATTATATAATTAATTAATGAATCTCAGGGATATGTTATACAACATGATCGATATAGGCCATGTATATATTAATTGGTGTTAATCTACGGTTTGCTAGCTAGCTGCTATATATAGAGCATGTTTTTATTAGATCGGGTTATAGCTAGTATAGTTTAGGGTTATGTGTTTTCATTAAGTAGGGTTGATTAGCTATGGTTAGTTACATATATATGGTTTAGGGTTAATGCATGGCACATTTAATTTAATTAGAGGACCGCGAGGCACCCCCGGCCTGCTTGATGCACAATTAAGTGTCGTTGGCCTATATATAGGGTTTAATTAGGGTTTAGGGTTAGGGTTAGGGTTTAGGATCTAGGGTTTAGTGTTTAGGGTGTTTAGGGTTTAGGGATTAGGGATTAGGGTTTCAGGGTTGTATAAGGCTTAGGGATCATCGATCGAGTGCGCACACACATTATTAGAGGCACCCGCGCCTTTGCGCATAAAGTGCATGCGTATAGTTTAGGGTTATTTGTTTTAATTAAGTAGGGTTTGATCAGCTAGGGTTAGTTACATATATATGGTTTAGGGTTAATGCATGGCACATTACATATAGTTTAAATCTCAAGAATGTTTATACATGATAGGCCATATGTGCAAAGGAATTTTTTCCCGTGAACTTGTCAAAATTCAAGTTTATCGGTGCCAATGGAAACTAGTCCAAAAAATTACATAGAGGACCAAAAGTACTAGACAATAACTAATAGAACCTGCAACTTTACAAAAAGGACCCCAAAACATATAGAAGAAAATCAATCGAGTCCTTCTCGACCGCACATCGATCTCTCGCTCCGCATCCTTTCCGAGCAACTCCGTCGCCGGGCACGCACCACTTGGGACGGTGTCGCCGGTAGTCGCCGGGACGAAGGAGAAGAAGGGCCTCGGCAACGGCATATTGGCTGCGAGAAGGGCCGCGAAAGTCCAAGATGTGCACGGGCAAGACGGATGACGCCGTCGTATGCCCCGAGCTTGTGAACTTTAGCAGACTTGACTTCCCCATTGGCCGGATCCGAAGCACCGACCAAAGCAAGCCTCACCGTTAGCGCCATCACATTGATGGCACCGGATCGGGGTTTGGCCGGCAAGATCCGCGATTCACCATAGGCCGGATCTGAAGCCGATGACGAGATCCCCGACTCCATTGCGCCATTCTGCTCATGGGAAACACTTGGATCTAAGCTTACAACAACACTAACTCCCTCGGATCCAAATTAGTCGACTCAACTTTGCTTATCTAAATATGGATGTATCCACACATGTTTTTACTCTAGATACATACACGTCTAAGGAAAGTTGAATCAATTAATTTAGTTCGGAGGGTGTACAATATACAGAGAGAAGTCGGCCTCGTCTCCGGCCGGCGAGGCCGCCGGAGAGAAGGGGGAGAGGAGCCGGGGGGAGTGGGAGAGACTCGAGAGAGAAAGAGAAGAGGAAGAAATGAGAGCTCCCTGGGGAAGAACATTATTTTTGTCGTTCTGCTCGTAGCTTGAAACTGAAAATTTCGGCCGCGCGCCAAATCATCCCGCCGCATCCATTCGAAAATCCCATGACCAATTTTACCCTTTTAACCCTGGTCCGGAAGCTACAACCCACCGACCATGGAGGGCTCATTCGGTAACAATGAAATATCTTGCCTAGATCCCGAACCCTCCCCACAGGCCCACACCCACCCACCAACCATTCGCCCCATTAGCTCAAAAATACTCTCACACGCCAAAGCTCGACTCTCTACGGTACTAGATCCGCTTCGCCGTCGGCATACTCCTCCACGGCGTAGCCTTGATCGTGTTGGCTGTCCACCCACCCGATCCAGCTCCCACGCCGCCCTCGTCATCAGCGGGATACGCTTCACTGCCTAGGCCTCGCCACCGCAGACAGGATGCCTTCATCGCCGACCTACTGCCAGACGGATGCCTTCCTGCTAGCCCTGACCTCGCCCACCAGGCTGCCTCGCGCGCGGCGGGCTGTATCCAACTTCACGAATCACCTTGCGGCCGACCGGCAGATCTGCTTCCACTAGCGCCCAGCTTCTCTTCGGAAACAGGTCGATTCAGTCGTCTCACGCGTTAGCCATGCTGCCCGGAATGCAAAGTTGCCGCCCCAGTCCACCCATGCCGCGGCTTGGTTAGTCTGCTGGCCCAGATTAGATCAGCGGTGTTTCTTTAGCCATGTTGTGTGTAGTTATTTGCGGATCTCTCGTATGCCGGTAGCTTTTCTTGATGTGTTGCTTACGCATGAGAGTTTGTTTAAATATTGTGCGAGTGCCAAAGCGTTGTCCGGTAGGCTAACCATCCTATTCATTCTCGAGCCCTCTGTGTGCATCCGCATATTATATAGCCTTATCACCCATTCATTCTCTTGCCTAGCCGCATTTTGTCTCGCACTCTTGTATCGCACTTTGCTTTTATGGTCGTGCTATGAGGCATTTCAATCTGCTTTGTTCTTATGCCGCGTCATTAGCTCACCCAGCATAGGCGCTGGCGATTTGCTCTCGTTTTATCATCGCTATTCTCGCCTTTAACTTTTTTATAAGTCATGCTGTGTTGCATTTCAATGCTGCTTTCTATTATGCCTGGATGTTTGGCTTGTATAGTTGGCCCGCTGCGTGCGTAGTACGGTCTTGCTTGTATTATCGTGAAGTGACTTGTGATGTGTTTTTTCCTAGCGAGGATTGATCATGCGAGCCGACTTATCAGGCATCCAGCTATTATGCAACGGGGGCGTAGGAAAGGTGAGATCTGTTCTGGGTTTAGTAATTTTGGTTGGGTGCTTCAGATTGTGCTCTATAGCCCTATAATAACGCATTCGTTCATGTACAGAGATTAACCCGCTGGAACCACAGCCCATAGCAATGCTCATTCGTAGCTTTAACTGTATGTTTACGCCTGTTGATATACTTGTCTTGGAAGCTGCGAAAGTGTTGAAACCCGAACATTGGTCATTCTTGATGCCCGGTTTACTTTATGTAAGGAATAACGGCATTGCCCTGACTCCGGATAAATGCGAATGTCGAAATTCGGTATCTCGTGCTGAGCAACATCTGGTTGGTTTTGATCGATGTGCGGTGGAAATGTTGAGCTTATTCATTTGGCGGCTCAAGTTTTTTTGTTATTTGAAACCGAGTGACTTGGTGCTTGAATGTGATATCTAAGCAGCGAGATTAGGGACAGTGGAGCGGGAGGATTGGCATTTCAGCTTGATGGCTGAGCCTAAAAATGACGGGCATGTTGACCCACTTGACTAATTGCTGCATGAGAGGACTGCGATCGTGATGTGCTTTCAATATAATGCATCTTATCTTATCTTGTGCTGCCCCCTACAGCACATGTATCATTTATTATCAGATCTACACATTGCGTAATACTAATGTTTGAATAGTTAATTGTTGTACACGTATATTTGCAATGTTACCGAATGCGGTTTTAATAGACGGTCATCATTGAGAGGTAATTGATCGCCAAAGGATGCTGTGGCGACACTGTGCCAAACTTATTATGATGTAAGTTTGGTAACCAGTACAAGTTCCATACATTGTGCGGAGTTATACGACTTGTTATTATCTTATATCTACATTGCGCCAATAAATGTTTGCATGGTTATTCGATTTGGCTCTTTTGCATTATTATCGAATGCGGTTGTGATAAACTAATCTTCATTGAAGTAGGCCCACAAAACTTACGCTCTTTCTTAGATGCATCTTCTCATAGCCATCAGCCCTAGACCATTGCTTTCATCAAACTTGATAAATATCTGAAAGTTGTACTTTATAAAAGACAATAGTATTCTTTGCTTTAAGATACGTGGCATTTGATATGTTGACAAAAGTACACAAAGATTCAATCAGAGCGTTGCCAAATGTCAACGTGTTATTATGATGCTAATAGAAGTCCTCAATAATTCTATAATATTTTTTATTTGGGCCATGAAGTGCCTTGTAATTTTCCTACTTGTTTATTTGCTGTATGTAATTATTTATCATTGATATCAGATTTTAGGCTCATGAAATTTAATGCAAGTTGACTGATCAAACAAGTGAGGCGCACTAAGCAGTTAGGTAGGCCCACTTGCGATAGTGTGGGACCCGCTTTCATTTGGGCCGGCCCACTTCTTTAGTAGCGAGCCAGGTCACTGCGATGGTGAGATCCACATGCTTATTGGTGACCCGCTACTATCTTGTTAGGCAGACCATTCTATATATGGTGGTCCCCTTAGCAATGGTAAATGACTATGTATGAGGAAGGTGGGGCCCACATGTCTTTTGGCCAGCCCGCTATCTTGTTGGCTAAGCCCTTGCTATATGGTGGACCCCACATGCTAAATAGTAGGCCTTATCTAGCTGAAGAGTGGGACCCACATGTGTTTTTGGCCAGGCCCTTTATCTTGTTGGTCAGGCCCGCTGCTATATGGTGGACCCACATACTAAATGCGTGAGCCTTTCAGCAGTGGGACCCTGTGCATTAGCTGGCCGTTATCTTGTTGAGTAGGCCCATGCTCATATGGTGGACCCGACACACCAAATGGAGCAGCCCTTTAGCGGAAAGTGGGACCCGCACGTGTTTTGGCCGGCCCCGCTATCTTGTTGGTATGGCCGTGTATGGTGGACCCCACTCGTAAATGGTGGGCCCTCTGGCCGGAAAGTGGGACCCGCTGTGTGTTTTAGCCAGGCCAGGCCCGGCTAGCCGCGGTGGACCCCGCGCGCTAAATGGGCCGGCCACTTTAACGAGGAAAGTCGGGACTGCAGCCGTTGTTTACGATCACTAGACCCACTTGCTTCTTGGGGCGAGCCCGATGGCTTGTAAGGTGGGCCCACGTATTAAATAGGCCGGCCCATTTAAGTTTGTCGATCAACCTTAAGTTAGGCCCGAGCCGCGTTAACTAATGGAGCCGGCCCGGCTAACATAGTTGGCCAAGTCCAAGCTATGTCAGTAGCTGACACTTAGGCGTGGCGAGGCTATTGTAGACCTACCATCTCTCACGGGGTTTATTAGGGTTGCCAGATTAGCGCTGGATATGACGTGCGCCACCGTCCGGTTGCATGGCGTCGGCGATCAAACCGGGCTCCGAAACACTTGCATAGCGGTCAGATTTCCAGAGTGGCGGAAGGAAACCAGCGCGACGGGCCAAAAATCGTCGTAGAGACTTTACTGGCAAGTTTGTCACAAGAACCCATAAC
>NC_061508.1:363444016-363463635 GCF_022539505.1 Lolium rigidum | reverse complement strand
TGTCACAACCCATTCTTCCAAACCTTGCATATTTTCTAGTTTTAAAATTTGGGGCCAACAAAAACTTTTATTTATCTTGCTACCTAGTGTGCATAGCTAGTAGTTTTGATTAGAATTTGGTGAATAGTAAGTGTTAATAAACAACTTCCCTCACTAAAACCCTAAGTAACAAATTTAAACACCAAGAATTAAAAAGTGCAAACACTCTTTTCATGACACCTCTAGTGGAACATTCCCACATACAAACCCCTCTAGAAGATTTGTTCTCATGGTATGGGTACATGAATGCATGCAACAACATGACATTTCTGTTTCTATCCATGCACCATGCCCCTCTCTTTTTCCCTCCATAGGGCTAAACCCTAGGTAGGGGGAACACTTCCCCCTCTCTCTTCTTTGCACTTTTCTCTCATAAGGCTGTGGCCATGTGACCCCTCTTATTTTGGTACCCCTTTCTTCTCTCTCATTTTTGCAAACCCTAAGGGGACACTACCCCCTTCTCCCTCTTTGCATGGCCGGGGGTGAGACCACCGCTTCTCTCTCTTTTTCTCCCTTACACGGCCAGGTTTGGGAGCCCATGCCTCTCTCTGTGGTGGCCGGCATGAAGCCACACACCATTTTTCTCCTTGGCCCAAAAACCACCTGGCCCGCACCTCTCTCCCTTGGACTCTCCCTGGACTTCCCCTTTCCCCTCCAACTCGGCCCAAGGCCAGCCACCAAGCCCTCCAGGAGCCTGGCCACGAGCGTGCACGCCCTGGACTTCGTCCCGCGCACGCGCGCGCAGACACCACGCGAGCAGCGACGCCTCGACGCCCGCTCTCGCCTCGGGAACACGCCAACCGCCTCGTATCCCTCCCTGACGCCTCGAGACCCCGCGCGCCCCTCGACTCCCTCCCGCTCGCTGCCGCTGTCCCCTTCTCTGGATTGGCCGACGCCACCGTCCGCCTCCCGTCTGTTGCCCTGCCTCGCCTATAAAAGGGGCACCGCACCCCCTCCTCCACCCTCACACCGCCCCACTTACTTCCCCACCTCCACAGACGCTCCAGAGAGCGCCCGAGGCGCTGCTCTGGGCTGCTGCTCCCTCCTGCGGCGGAGCCCTGCCCGGTGATCACGCCATCGGAGAAGACGGGGAGGTGCTGCAAGAGCTCCAACCGCCGCCGTCCACTCTTCTTCACCCAGCCCCTCCCTGCCACCTCCTACGTCGCCCTAACCCTTTCCTCGCCGTGCCGGGATCGACGGACGTCGCCGCCCCACGCTTTGCTGCCGGGACGCCTTGACGGAGGAGGTGCTCGCCGGGAGCCAAGAGAAGGAGAGGAGCGCCGCCGAGCTCGTCCCCTGCCAAGTTCCGCGACGACCTCGACCCGCCTCAACTTCCCGCCGTGCCCCAGCCATCTCCGGTGAGTTTCCCGGCCGCCGCCCTCTTTTTTCCCTGCCGTGACGCGGCCGCCGTTCGTGCACTGCGCTCGCGTGGGGGAGACGATGGCCATGGGCCATCGGATCCTCATCCGACGCCTGCATGGGCCATGCGAGGCCAGGTGGCCATGCAAGGCCTGGCCCGCCCGGGCCCCCCTTCTTTTCTTTTTGTTTTCTTCCTTTTTCTTTCCCGCCCGCGTGGCAAATCCTCCTGGGCCGGCCCGTTTCGCACACCCGCGCGGCCCAGATCCCTTCCCGCCCAAACTCCCTTTTTGAATTCCGTTTATAATTCCTGTTTAACACCTGTGCACTAAATTGCTATTATCTCGAGTTTTATAAATTCAAATGAAATGAAACCAGTGACGTTGGAAAGATAATTTCAAGACCTTTCACATGCCACTGACCCCATATTTTTAGGATTTTTATACGAATTTTGGTGTAATAAACTTGCTCTATGTATCCTGCACACTCCACAAAAATCCTAAAATCATTGAATTAATATTTTTGACTGATTCCAATTGTGTTAATCTTGTTTTAGTATCGTGCATCTGAGAAAAATAATATTGGTCCCTGTTTAGATTAATTCTGGATCGTTTATAAAAATGTTATGTCACATGAAATATTGTCCTTATTAAACACTTGTTCTTTTAATTGATTTCCACCTCAACCCTTTTTCCATCATAAATTTGGCCAAACCATGTTTTCACTTTAATACAACATATACCCCTGCATGCTTTGTCATATTCTCTCAAAACTTGATTCTTGAGTTATGTGTTGATTGTATGTTGCCCTTTTTAATTTCGCGACGCTAGATACGAACGTGGGAGAAGCCGAAGGAGAGGATTTTGGAGAAGGTGTTGAAGAAGACCAGGGACTAGCCAGCCAAGGCAAGCCATTTACCTTGACTCCTTACTATCTATGTTCTTGGTTGAGATCTTTTATTCTTCCCCATCTTGATCCTTTGCGTTTTTCGGTTGGATAATTCTCTTCTTTGACATACTTACCGCCAAGTATGTAATTATTTCCCTCTTGATAGTTCGCGTGCTTACTCTAAGTATGTGGATTAAAACTCACTCATTTGACACCTCCTAATTCTAGTTAAAAATTTGGGATAACATCATGTTTTTGCTCCACTTTTTGATTATCTCCATTCATACTCAATATGGGTATGGATGCTTTTGACACTCTCTATTGTATGATGGCACCCTTATGCTATTGTGCATCTTAGTTCACATATAAACTTTAGGATTGGGAAAACCCTCAAGGTTTTACCTTGTTGTAAAAGTTTTTGTTAAAAACCTTGGGTGTAATGTTATGCCCGAGTGGGAATTTGAGAAAGGAAAGGGACTTGGTAAAAATGATGGGGATGAGAAAGTGGGTGGGATATTGCGAAAACTTTGGCGCCTAAGTACTCACCCATGACAACAAACTCGCGCAACCACATTACTCCAACATGGGCACGGGGCTTAGCTCGACGTTCGTTCTCTTTAGCATGAGGCACCGCATAACTATACAAGGGTACGGATACCCCCGAGTCCGGATTGTCGAGGTTGGGACAATAGTATAACGGGAGGCCTTCGGGGCTGACCCGTCCGGAAGACACTATGGGTCTCCTGGCTTGGCGGTGGAGCCACGCTCAAAAGGAGGTGAGCTGCCACGGTGCCGGGGAGGTACATACTCCATAGGGTAGGACCTCTTGCTAATTAGAATGTGCGAAAGGCTTCGATCTGGTTATCCGATACCCACATACTTTCGTATGATGGCCCGGGGATGATCCCGCGGATTTATCGGATCTTGTGGGGAAAGTGTGCAAACTCGCGAGTAAAATCTATTCGAATAGCCGTGTCCGCGGTCATGGACGGTTGGATTGGCTGTTGCTTAGCCTGATGTGTTTTGTTTATGAAAATGTTTGACAAAGGAAAGAAATGGGATTTGTGTTGGAGTACTTGGAGTACTCGGAAAAATGGTTGATGACCACAATGAGGTGGTCGGAAAAGAATTGATAAATTTTGGGCCTACCCTTCCTAAGTGTTTATGTCGTGAAGAGTCTTCTTAAATTAATTCATGTAGGGATGTCTTAGATGAATCTTGAAGTGTCTCCTTCGCCCATGAAGTTGAGATGCTAACTCCACCAAAAACACCTCTTCTCTCCTACATGACATACTCTTAAATGAAATTAGATATTCCCTCTTGATCTCCTAGTTTAGTTCTCGGTACCTTGTTCCCTTTAATATGTTACTTTGTAAATGGTTTGCGAGTACAATTCAAAATGTACTCACGGCTTTGTCCCTGGCTATTTACTTGGCCAGACTATGAGGAGGATTTTGAAGATGATGGAGGTTATCAGGACGACTATGCGACTTAGGACGTTTCCCGGTCAGCTGCCTGTAGGGTTTAAGGCATGACTTGGGCCCGACGAAGTTGATTTGTATCCGCTGCTTTTGGATGTTTGAATTCAGCCCGATGTGGCCATTTGTGTAAGACTTGGTTATAAGACCGTTTGTAAGACTATTTATTATTTTCGGTACTATGTAATGGATGTTGTAACTCGTTTATCAGTTCGGTTATGTGCTCATGTTACACTGATCATGGGATCATGAGTGAATGCATAACGGGTATTTCGGACAGTTGGTCCGGGGTGCCACAGAGCTGGTATCAGAGCCATCCTGACTCTAGGGAAAGCCTTAGTTAGCATGGACGTTAATATTAGGGCAAAACTATTTTCAATATCAAAAACGAGTTGACTCTAAGCTAAAAGAAAGCCTCGTCTCTCCCCTAAATTTTTCTCCTTAGAGATAAATTACTTGCATTAATCTTAAACTGTTTTATATTATGTACCTTAAAATTTTGCACACTTGTCATATTACTACTTGTATTAACCTTAAAATTTTGTGTAGATGGAGGAAGTCATGTACACCCGGAGCCGTCAGGTGGGAGAGTCGCAGCCCTTGTTCCTCTTCGAGACCGCCCTGATCGACATTTGTAACGCCGTCGGTCGCCTCCGCCCCGAGGTGAAGGGCGGACAGATGAACGATATCGAGAACGAGGACTTGTCCTGGATGATCGTCTGCAACATCCGGGGCTCCCACGTCAAGCAGCTCCCGGAGTTCGAGATCCAGCTGTTTGAGCGCACTTGGGAGGATGGTTTGGTTCGCGCGCTCCAGGCAGCCCTTGCTCGCCTCGCGTTCCACCACCGTGCGGAGCTCGAGGAGAAGAACCTTCCTTACTCTCACTTTGGGCGGCGTGACGAGGAGGGCCTTCCCACCATTGTGCCCTATGTTTGCCCCCTCGGTCGACACGCTGGCCAGATGGAGTTCCTCCTCGGCAAGACTCAGAACAGCCTCGACATCTGCAGGATGGAGAAGGAGATGCTGACTAATGAGTTGGGCGAGGTCAAGAGAGACCTTGAGGAGATGAAGCGTAGGGCTCGCCGCCAGCGGAGGCTCAAGCTCCGGGCAAGAGAGGCCAAGTACATGCTTAAGGTGAAGGTGGCACACCTTAAGACGGCACTCCGCGAGGCTGAGTCCAAGATAGAGGAGCTGGAGGATGATGGCGAGGATCTCCGCAAGGAGAATGCTGCCCTCCTTAGCGATGATGATGACTACATGGAAGAAGAAGGGTACGATTGGAACAATCCGTCCGAAGAGGAAGATGAGGATGATCTCGGACTTCATCAACGACGAGCCGGAGGAGCCAAGCACCCCTACCCCTCGCGAGTCATCCGAGGAGGAAGACCCCGAGGAGCCGCCGTTTGAGGAGCCGCCGACCAAGGATGACACCATCATCCTAGACGACGACTAGTTTGAGCACCGCACTATCGCTAGTTATGTTATGTTATGTTGTCCTTGATGTAATCGCGTAGAACGATGTTGGTCCTATGGTGACCTTGATGTGGTGAACTATGATCTTTTGGTGATATCTATGTGATGTTGATGGTTGCATTTGCTTTTATGTTGTTTTTCTTCCAAGTTTTTCAACAAGTTTTTATGCATCTTGTCATTCCCACCCCCTTAGAAAGAACTCGCCTATCAAAGTTGTTCCCTTTTGTCTTATGTCTTCATCTCATCAGATGGTTGACACTCGCCGCGGAGAAGTCTCATATCAACTGGAGTTACCAGCAGAATTATCAGAGTTCCATGATGTATTCCATGTCTCCCAACTCCGTAAATGCCTCCAAGTGCCCGATAAGCCCGAGGTGTTCAAAAACATCGACCACCGCTCTATCAACCTGAACCAGGATTTAACTTACCGTGAGAAACCCCTCCGAATCCTGGAAGAGGCCGTGAGGCTCACTCGCAGAAGAAAGATTAGGTTTTTCAAGGTTCAGTGGAGTAACCATTCTGAGGACGAAGCTACCTGGGAACGGGAGGATTATCTTAGGAGCGAGTTCCCATATCTCTTCAGCTCTTAGTTCCGGAATCTCGGGACGAGATTTTTTTAAGGGGGGAAGGTCTGTCACAACCCATTCTTCCAAACCTTGCATATTTTCTAGTTTTAAAATTTGGGGCCAACAAAAACTTTTATTTATCTTGCTACCTAGTGTGCATAGCTAGTAGTTTTGATTAGAATTTGGTGAATAGTAAGTGTTAATAAACAACTTCCCTCACTAAAACCCTAAGTAACAAATTTAAACACCAAGAATTAAAAAGTGCAAACACTCTTTTCATGACACCTCTAGTGGAACATTCCCACATACAAACCCCTCTAGAAGATTTGTTCTCATGGTATGGGTACATGAATGCATGCAACAACATGACATTTCTGTTTCTATCCATGCACCATGCCCCTCTCTTTTTCCCTCCATAGGGCTAAACCCTAGGTAGGGGGAACACTTCCCCCTCTCTCTTCTTTGCACTTTTCTCTCATAAGGCTGTGGCCATGTGACCCCTCTTATTTTGGTACCCCTTTCTTCTCTCTTTTTTTTTGCAAACCCTAAGGGGACACTACCCCCTTCTCCCTCTTTGCATGGCCGGGGGTGAGACCACCGCTTCTCTCTCTTTTTCTCCCTTACACGGCCAGGTTTGGGAGCCCATGCCTCTCTCTGTGGTGGCCGGCATGAAGCCACACACCATTTTTCTCCTTGGCCCAAAAACCACCTGGCCCGCACCTCTCTCCCTTGGACTCTCCCTGGACTTCCCCTTTCCCCTCCAACTCGGCCCAAGGCCAGCCACCAAGCCCTCCAGGAGCCTGGCCACGAGCGTGCACGCCCTGGACTTCGTCCCGCGCACGCGCGCGCAGACACCACGCGAGCAGCGACGCCTCGACGCCCGCTCTCGCCTCGGGAACACGCCAACCGCCTCGTATCCCTCCCTGACGCCTCGAGACCCCGCGCGCCCCTCGACTCCCTCCCGCTCGCTGCCGCTGTCCCCTTCTCTGGATTGGCCGACGCCACCGTCCGCCTCCCGTCCGTTGCCCCGCCTCGCCTATAAAAGGGGCACCGCACCCCCTCCTCCACCCTCACACCGCCCCACTTACTTCCCCACCTCCACGGACGCTCCGCAGAGCGCCCGAGGCGCTGCTCCGGGCTCGCTGCTCCCTCCCCGCGGCGGAGCCCCGCCCGGTGATCACGCCATCGGAGAAGACGGGGAGGTGCCGCAAGAGCTCCAACCGCCGCCGTCCACTCTTCTTCACCCAGCCCCTCCCCGCCACCTCCTACGTCGCCCTAACCCTTTCCTCGCCGTGCCAGGATCGACGGACGTCGCCGCCCCACGCTTTGCCGCCGGACGCCTTGACGGAGGAGGTACCGCCGGGAGCCAAGAGAAGGAGAGGAGCGCCGCCGAGCTCGTCCCCGCCAAGTTCCGCGACGACCTCGACCCGCCTCAACTTCCCCGCCGTGCCCCAGCCATCTCCGGTGAGTTTCCCGGCCGCCGCCCTCTTTTTTCCCTGCCGCGACGCGGCCGCCGTTCGTGCCTGCGCTCGCGTGGGGAGACGATGGCCATGGGCCATCGGATCCTCATCCGACGCCCGCATGGGCCATGCAGGCCAGGTGGCCATGCAAGGCCTGGCCCGCCCCGGGCCCCCCTTCTTTTCTTTTTGTTTTCTTCCTTTTTCTTTCCCGCCCGCGTGGCAAATCCTCCTGGGCCGGCCCGTTTCGCACACCCGCGCGGCCCAGATCCCTTCCCGCCCAAACTCCCTTTTTGAATTCCGTTTATAATTCCTGTTTAACACCTGTGCACTAAATTGCTATTATCTCGAGTTTTATAAATTCAAATGAAATGAAACCAGTGACGTTGGAAAGATAATTTCAAGACCTTTCACATGCCACTGACCCCATATTTTTAGGATTTTTATACGAATTTTGGTGTAATAAACTTGCTCTATGTATCCTGCACACTCCACAAAAATCCTAAAATCATTGAATTAATATTTTTGACTGATTCCAATTGTGTTAATCTTGTTTTAGTATCGTGCATCTGAGAAAAATAATATTGGTCCCTGTTTAGATTAATTCTGGATCGTTTATAAAAATGTTATGTCACATGAAATATTGTCCTTATTAAACACTTGTTCTTTTAATTGATTTCCACCTCAACCCTTTTTCCATCATAAATTTGGCCAAACCATGTTTTCACTTTAATACAACATATACCCCTGCATGCTTTGTCATATTCTCTCAAAACTTGATTCTTGAGTTATGTGTTGATTGTATGTTGCCCTTTTTAATTTCGCGACGCTAGATACGAACGTGGGAGAAGCCGAAGGAGAGGATTTTGGAGAAGGTGTTGAAGAAGACCAGGGACTAGCCAGCCAAGGCAAGCCATTTACCTTGACTCCTTACTATCTATGTTCTTGGTTGAGATCTTTTATTCTTCCCCATCTTGATCCTTTGCGTTTTTCGGTTGGATAATTCTCTTCTTTGACATACTTACCGCCAAGTATGTAATTATTTCCCTCTTGATAGTTCGCGTGCTTACTCTAAGTATGTGGATTAAAACTCACTCATTTGACACCTCCTAATTCTAGTTAAAAATTTGGGATAACATCATGTTTTTGCTCCACTTTTTGATTATCTCCATTCATACTCAATATGGGTATGGATGCTTTTGACACTCTCTATTGTATGATGGCACCCTTATGCTATTGTGCATCTTAGTTCACATATAAACTTTAGGATTGGGAAAACCCTCAAGGTTTTACCTTGTTGTAAAAGTTTTTGTTAAAAACCTTGGGTGTAATGTTATGCCCGAGTGGGAATTTGAGAAAGGAAAGGGACTTGGTAAAAATGATGGGGATGAGAAAGTGGGTGGGATATTGCGAAAACTTTGGCGCCTAAGTACTCACCCATGACAACAAACTCGCGCAACCACATTACTCCAACATGGGCACGGGGCTTAGCTCGACGTTCGTTCTCTTTAGCATGAGGCACCGCATAACTATACAAGGGTACGGATACCCCCGAGTCCGGATTGTCGAGGTTGGGACAATAGTATAACGGGAGGCCTTCGGGGCTGACCCGTCCGGAAGACACTATGGGTCTCCTGGCTTGGCGGTGGAGCCACGCTCAAAAGGAGGTGAGCTGCCACGGTGCCGGGGAGGTACATACTCCATAGGGTAGGACCTCTTGCTAATTAGAATGTGCGAAAGGCTTCGACTGGTTATCCGATACCCACATACTTTCGTATGATGGCCCGGGGTGATCCCGGCGGATTTATCGGATCTTGTGGGGAAAGTGTGCAAACTCTGCGAGTAAAATCTATTCGAATAGCCGTGTCCGCGGTCATGGACGGTTGGATTGGCTGTTGCTTAGCCTGATGTGTTTTGTTTATGAAAATGTTTGACAAAGGAAAGAAATGGGATTTGTGTTGGAGTACTTGGAGCACTGGAAAAATGGTTGATGACCACAATGAGGTGGTCGGAAAAGAATTGATAAATTTTGGGCCTACCCTTCCTAAGTGTTTATGTCGTGAAGAGTCTTCTTAAATTAATTCATGTAGGGATGTCTTAGATGAATCTTGAAGTGTCTCCTTCGCCCATGAAGTTGAGATGCTAACTCCACCAAAAACACCTCTTCTCC
This sequence comes from Lolium rigidum, assembly GCF_022539505.1. Taxonomy (NCBI): domain Eukaryota; kingdom Viridiplantae; phylum Streptophyta; class Magnoliopsida; order Poales; family Poaceae; genus Lolium; species Lolium rigidum. The sequence goes on along the minus strand of NC_061508.1, from coordinate 363,454,208 downwards.
CCTACATGACATACTCTTAAATGAAATTAGATATTCCCTCTTGATCTCCTAGTTTAGTTCTCGGTACCTTGTTCCCTTTAATATGTTACTTTGTAAATGGTTTGCGAGTACAATTCAAAATGTACTCACGGCTTTGTCCCTGGCTATTTACTTGGCCGGACTATGAGGAGGATTTTGAAGATGATGGAGGTTATCGTGACGACTATGCGACTTAGGACGTTTCCCGGTCAGCTGCCTCGTAGGGTTTAAGGCATGACTTGGGCCCGACGAAGTTGATTTGTATCCGCTGCTTTTGGATGTTTGAATTCAGCCCGATGTGGCCATTTGTGTAAGACTTGGTTATAAGACCGTTTGTAAGACTATTTATTATTTTCGGTACTATGTAATGGATGTTGTAACTCTGTTTATCAGTTCGGTTATGTGCTCATGTTACACTGATCATGGGATCATGAGTGAATGCATAACGGGTATTTCGGACAGTTGGTCCGGGGTGCCACAATAGGCTCCGGAGAATAGGGTGAGCCTTCGTGGCGCGGGGAATCCTTCGTGGGACCTCCACTCCTCCAAACGTGACGTACCTTGTTGCAAAGCAAGGGAACACGGGAATACATCCTCGTCTCCGCGTGCTATCGGTTATCTCTAACCAAACTCCTTACTTGTGATTTAACTGCCTGTGAGAGCCTTCGTGCTTGAGTTAGTTGTATCCTCATATAGGTGGCTTCACCTAGTTTGCATTAGGCTCATCTTTATATTCCGCAAAGCCTAATATTGCAAAGAAAGAATTAAAATTTGTAGAAACCTATTCACCCCCCCCTCTAGGTTTACCATCTCTATACTTTCACTTTATAGAATTATCAGCAAGATTAACATCCAAATAACAATTTTTCAATGGTGGCAAGTCAAGCATATCATAGAGTTTCTTAGGCATAACAGAAATATTTGCACCAAGATCACATAAAGCATTACAATCAAAATCATTGACCTTCATTTTAATGATGGGATCCCAACCATCTTCCAACTTTCTAGGAATAGAAGTTTCAAGTTTTAATTTCTCTTCTCTAGCTTTAATGAGAGCATTTGTAATATGTTTTGTAAAGGCCAAATTTATAGCACTAGCATTAGGACTTCTAGAAAGTTTTTGTAAGAACTTAATAACTTCAGAGATATGACAACTATCAAAATCTAAACCATTATGATCTACAACATTCTAAAAAAATTTAGCACTTTTATCACAAACAGTTTCAGCAGTTTCAAGCAATTTTGCATGCTTTGTACTAGGAGTAGAAACATTGCCAACACCAATTATTTTACCATTGAGAGTAGGAGGTTTAGCAACATGTGAAGCATCAACATTACTAGTGGTGGTAATAGTCCAAACTTTAGCTACATTATTCTCTTTAGCAAGTTTTTCTTCTCTTTCCCACCTAGCATGCAATTCAGCCATCAATCTAATATTATCATTAATTCGAACTTGTATGGCGTTTGCTGTAGCAAATGACTTAATATCTTTATCTTCATTAGGCATAACTTTCAATTTTAAAAGATCAACATCAATGACAAGACTATCAACCTTAGAAGCAAGAACATCAATTTTACCAAGCTTTTCTTCAACAGATTTGTTAAAAGCAGTTTGTGTACTAATGAATTCTTTAAGCATGACTTAAAGACCAGAGGGTGTACTCCTACTATTGTTGTAAGAATTACCATAAGAATTACCATAACCATTACCATTACTAGAAGGATATGGCCTATAGTTGTTACCAAAATTATTCCTATAAGCATTGTTTTTGAAATTATTATTTTTAATGAAGTTCACATCAACATGCTCTTCTTGAGCAACCAATGAAGCTAAAGGAACATTATTAGGATCAACATTAGATCTACCATTAACAAGCATAGACATAATAACATCAATCTTATCACTCAAGGAGGAGGTTTCTTCAACAGAATTTACCTTCTTACCTTGAGGAGTCCTTTCGGTGTGCCATTCAGAGTAGTTGATCATCATATCATCAAGAATTTTTGTTGCAGCACCCAAAGTGATGGACATAAAAGTACCTCCAGCAGCTGAATCCAATAGGTTCCTCGAAGAAAAATTTAATCCTGCATAGAAGGTTTGGATGATCATCCAAGTAGTTAGTCCATGGGTAGGGCAATTCTTCACCAAAGATTTCATTCTTTCCCATGCTTGGGAAACATGTTCATTATCCAATTGCTTAAAATTCATAATGCTACTTCTCAAAGATATAATTTTAGCAGGAGGATAATATCTACCAATGAAAGCATCTTTACATTTAGTCCATGAATCAATACTATTCTTAGGCAAAGATAGCAACCAATCTTTAGCTCTTCCTCTTAAGGAGAAAGGAAACAATTTCAGTTTTATAATATCCCCATCTACATCCTTATACTTTTGCATTTCACAAAGTTCAACAAAATTATTAAGATGGGCAGCAATATCATCAGTACTAACACCGAAAATTGCTCTCTCATAACAAGATTTAGTAAAGCAGGTTTAATTTCATAAAATTCTGCTGTAGTAGCAGGTGGAGCAATAGGAGTGCATATAAAATCATTATTATTGGTGCTAGTGAAATCACACAACTTAGTGTTCTCAAGAGTATTCATTTTAACGGTAATAAAAACAAGTAAAGCAAACTAAATTAAGTAAAGTAAAACAAGTAACTAATTTTTTTGTGTTTTTGATATAAGAAAGCAAACAAAACAGAAAATAAAATAAAGCAAGACAATAAACAAAGTAAAGAGATTGGATGTGGGAGACTGCCCTTGCAGCGTGTCTTGATCTCCCCGGCAACGGCGCCAGAAAACGGTCTTGATGGCGCGTGATGCACACGTCCGTTGGGAACCCCAAGAGGAAGGTGTGATGCGCACAACAAGAAGTTTTCCCTCAGAAAGAAACCAAGGTTATCGAACCAGTAGGAGATGAAGGCCACGTGAAGGTTGTTGGTGGAGGAGTGTAGTGCGGCGCAACACCAGGGATTTCGGCGCCAACGTGGAACCTGCACAACAAAATCACAATACTTTGCCCCAACTTAACAGTGAGGTTGTCAATCTCACCGGCTTGCTGTAAACAAAGGATTAAACGTATGGTGTGGAGAATGATGTTTGTTTGCAAAGAACAACAGAGAACAAAGATTGCAGTAGATTGTATTTCAGATGTAAAAAAATGGACCGGGGTCCACAGTTCACTAGTGGTGTCTCTCCAATAAGATAAATAGCATGTTGGGTGAACAAATTACAGTTGGGCAATTGACAAATAGAGAGGGCATAACAATGCACATACATATCATGATGACTACTATGAGATTTACTTAGGGCATTACGACAAAGAACATAGACCGCTATCCAGCATGCATCTATGCCTAAAAAGTCCACCTTCGGGTTAGCATCTGCACCCCTTCCAGTATTAAGTTGCAAACAACAGATAATTGCATTAAGTATTGTGCGTAATGTAATCAACACAAATATCCTTAGACAAAGCATCGATGTTTTATCCCTAGTGGCAACAACACATCCACAACCTTAGAACTTTCTGTCACTGTCCCGCATTCAATGGAGGCATGAACCCACTATCGAGCATAAATACTCCCTCTTGGAGTTACAAGTATCAACTTGGCCGAGCCTCTACTATCAACGGAGAGCATGCAAGAACATAAACAACACATATATGATAGATCAATTAATCAACTTGACATAGTATTCCATATTCATCGGATCCCAACAAACGCAACATGTAGCATTACAAATAGATGATCTTGATCATGATAGGCAGCTCACATGATCTAAACATGATAGCACAAGAGGAGAAGACAACCATCTAGCTACTGCTATGGACCCATAGTCCAAGGATGAACTACTCACGCATCAATCCGGAGGCGGGCATGATGATGTAGAGCCCTCCGGTGATGATTCCCCTCTCTGGCAGGGTGCCGGAGGCGATCTCCTGAATCCCCCGAGATGGGATTGGTGGCGGCGGCGTCTCTGGAACTTTTCTCGTATCGTGGCTCTCGGTGATAGGGTTTTCGCGACTGAGAGAATATATAGGCGAAGGGGCAGAGTCGGGAGGCGCCCGAGGGGCCCACCCCATAGGGCGGCGCGCACAGGGGTGGGGCCGCGCCCCCTAGGGTGTGGCCGCCTCGTCGCCCCTCTTCGTCTCATCTTCGGACTTCTGGAAGGCTCCGTGCAAAATAAGACCGTGGGCTTTTGTTTCGTCCAATTCCGAAAATATTTCCTATGTAGGATATCTGAAACCAAAAACAGCAGAAAACATGAACTGGCGCTTCGGCATCTTGTTAATAGGTTAGTGCCGGAAAATGCATAAAAATGATGTAAAGTGTATATAAAACATGTGAGTATTGTCATATAACTAGCATGGAACATAAGAAATTGTAGGGATACTGCTGAGACGTATCACCCCTCGCCTCACGGGGATGAATGTGGCACGTTAATGGCCATCGACACGCCCTCTTCGGCCCCAACCAACAGGAGCCAGTGGATGAGCTGTACGATCGTGGACGGGCGACCTCTCTCTGGCACAAAGGATGAGATAGACAACCCAGCAGTGATCAGAGGGGTAGGGGTGGTATCCCCATGGGCGACTCCGAGAAGCTACGGCCCCGGAAAGGGCAGGCCGGGCACCTGGCCAGCACCTGGATGAGGCAAGTTATGCGGCGACACCGGGACGCTCCTTCAGCTCATGTTGTCCACCTGAGGGCCTTGCAGGATAGCCTGCCCAAGTGGCTGAATTAGCACAGCTCGATTACAACACGCATTGGAGGAGTCGTCTCCAGGGATCAACGTGCCGGGACACATGTTTGTAAGATTACGCACCCAAATCAGACTGGCAACTTCTTCTTATGTTCACTGTGCCACTTTATGATGATACACACATGTTTTTACACACACTATGTCATTGATGGTGCATGCTTCCGGAACTAAACCCATTTGACGAGAGATGCCGAAGGGCCAGCCTCGTTTGCTCGCTGTTCACGGCTTACCAGAAATCCTAGTATGGAAACATTCCCGGAATCTGACCGTAGTCGACCCCAGCTTATCTTCTTTCCATCGAAGCCTGCAGAACAATCCCAGAGTGACTGCAGGGGAGCTCAGGGTCCCACACAGCTGATAGGGGCGGCGCGGGCCTAGGGGTGTGGCTGCTTCCCGAGCTGGTGCCACGCCCACCAGGCCCTCCGAGGCCGCACTTCCGCCGCTACTTAAGGTCTCCTGTCACTAAAACCCTCGCACGGAATAAGCCACGGCATACGACAAAGTCCCAGAGCCGCCGCCATCATGTCAGCTGGGACCTGGGCACATGAGTCTCTGCTCCTTGGACCTGCCGCCGGGACGGGAAGTGCCTCTCTAAGGCTCTCTTCTCCATCGACACCCACCGCCTTACTTCATCATCACGCTCGCTGTCCTCCGATGAGGAGGGAGTAGCCTCCCTCGAGGCCAAGGGCTGTTCCGCAGCTGGACATGTGGGTCTAATCTCTCTCCCAAGTACTTCAATACGATGATCTCACAGCCACTGCACATGATTGAGATTCTCACGGCTGCATCACCATTGGTCCATGTGTACACTGGGTGATGTTAGTTAAAGTAGTCTATTCCTCCTCCACGATGTAATGCGGACGGTGCAGTGACATCATGGTAGCATTAAGTAGGGTTACGATTGTGACCTCTCGTAGATTACTGGAGTTAATGGCCACTAGTGATAGTATTGATGCGATCTCATTCCCTCTCACAGCCGATGGTGATGTGCAGCAGTGCTGCACGCTAGTACTGCATACACTGCAATTGCATCTAGCACCAATTTGCTGTTAATGGGGCCATGTAACGATCGAATGTGTGTGGAGCTTGTTAACTCCGCATTGAGGTGCTCTTGCAGCCTCTACAACTAGTGGCAGTTCGTCATCCAACAAGAGATGTAGCAGAAAGTGGTATCGTTTATTGTTATGATCAATGCTGAGAGTGGTCACCAGTGATAGTGGCTGATCCTGAGGCCTTAGTTTCCATAGCACGTAGAATTGCCTGCAGATGCAACGCATGTCGGTTTCCTACAGAAGGCTTATTTACCTGCTCAAGAGCATGCTCGCTAATGTGATGGTTATTACCACTGCAATATTACCATCCAGCTATACTGAATTGCGTGCTTCAATTACATCTCTTCGTTTCTAACTAGTGCACCCATACATCCGATAAGCTGTGTCGGGTAGTGTTGGGGACACAAGAGACTTCCTCAGATCGTGAATCATGCAGGCTGCTTGAGAGGGATATCTTGTCCTCTACCTCCCGAGTTCGATAAAACCGGGTAGATTCACCTAAGGGGGAACGTCTTGTCACTGCTCTACAAACCTCATCGCTGGAGGCCCAAGACTCCTATTTTACAGAATAGGCCGCAGTGAGATGATCACCACAATAAATTATGAGCTAAGCAATTGATGTATTAAAGACTACAACATGCAGAGATGATTACTATGAGATTCGATGGGCATTGGTAATATATTACATATAGACTATAATCCAATCATACTTATGATCAATAATCCACCTTCCGCTAACATCAGAACTCTTCCAGAGATTAAGTCAAAGCGTTATATCATCGCATTAGGAATGTGTGTAAAGTAACTAATAGAATTTCTGGATTTAAACATTGCTGTTTTCTCCCTAGTAGCAACAACACATCTACAATCTTGTGAAGTTATTGTCACTTTCGTTTAGAGTATGGACCTACTATCGAGCATAAATACTTCATCTTGGAGTCACAAGCATTTCTACTTGGCCGTAGTATCTATTAAATGGAGAAAGCATGATTATCACAAATAACATATGGTAAGTATATAATCGATTCAACATAGATTTACTATCTCATTGATTCCAGCAAACACAATATGTAGCATTATTTAAAGGTGATCTTGACCATGATAGGCAACCCACAAGATCTAAACATGAAGCACAAATTAGATAAGACAAACATAGGAATCATTAAGACATAAAATGTCCCACCATAGAAGTTAGCTATTGGTCCCCACATAATCCTCTAATGCAACTCAGCATTAGAAAACGGGGTTTCGTCATTCCGTCTCTTCCAACTGCTATCATTACATCAAAGTGCTTCCTTATACATAAAGGGCACATAATATCACACACATCATCTATATAAACAAAAGATAGAAAACTATTCAAATATCATTTGTATATTATATGGAAATCATAGCCAATCTATCCATGCCTCTCAGAACATGGGGATCTACCGCTAAGTACTACATGGTATGGATCAGAGGAATATGGATTACAACACAATCTGAAAATATAATCCCCCCACCAAAAAGACAAGTTGTCAATCACAGTCATGCAAATAACACTTAAACGATATCTGAGGTTCAATCAATCACAACTAAGATGGGAGCAAGATCCTGAGATGGTATGGTGACATGAGCAGTTGGCAGGAGATAAGCTGATGGGGGAGCCTTCACGCCAAGGAGGAGTGGTGATGATGATGGTTTGATTTTCTCTCACTGAGCTCCTGTCATAGGATCTCGCCCTCTTGTGAGTAGAGAGGAGGATTTTCACCCACCGTCGCCTCGTTAACTTGGGAAATCATGGTGTTTATTCTTCAGGCACTGGCTTCTATCATGGGCGTTGAGGCTGCAGACGGTGCCCGAGGGCCAAATGGCCTGTGACGCGCTCTAGCAGAGTGTGGCGTGCACTAATTCGTCTATCCCTGGTCTCTCTCTCGCATTCTTCTTTTTCCTACTAGCCTTTATCTTGATAAGAAATTTACTAAGTATTTTTTCCTTTGCTTTTTAGACGTCCAAAAGGTATCTGAAACAGCAAAATATGAAAAAAGAGGTTTTCTGTCTCCGAAAAATTAAATACCAATGAAAGAGAATTTATAGGAAAGTCCCGTAAATCAACTAAAAATGCATAAATAATGAGTGATCGTGCCAAATATCATTCAAAACTAACCATATATGTTTGTATATGATAATGTAAAACACACATATCAGTTACCAAAAACCATTTGTGATTTATCACATACAAATTTTTTGGAAGAAAAAGATCACTGTATGTCCCTTCTATCGCACACACGCTTAAGCGTAATTTAAGTGTGAAATATATCAATTACACTTAACATAATACGATCATTGCTTTTCCTCGCGCTATCCTTAAATGTTTTGTTATTATTTTATCAGTGTATTGCATTCCCACATTTAATTGCATAACTTCCCTGCAAAACATGAAATTGATCTAAAAAAACCCTAACCATCTCATGTCTTCTATTCTTTTTTCAGCACAACTATGTTAGTTATTTTTGTACCCTTAGATTTTTAGCACGACAACCCAATTATATATTTTTTGGCCCAACTATGCACGTTGTCTTCCATCGCTAGGTCATAGCATACTGCACGTATTTCTATTATCGTTGTTCATTGTTAATGTGTCTAAGTTGTTTTGAAATATCATGATGTTGTGTCTCAGATGCAAGCTAGTGGTTGTATAGGCAATTGTGCAGACTATAGTCTAGTGTTAGATGCTTTCGATCACATTTTACATAAAAGAACAAACCTCTAATTTCGATCCGAGTCTACTTTAAATCCGCTCCATATTTGAATCCAATATAATCAGCATTCAAATTTGCATCAAACCCAAGTCCTAAAAAATATGATAAAAGAAGTAGTATCTGTTCTGATTCCTTCACATCCTAATAACTCGTGGAGTGATTTGCATATGTTACCTTGTAGTTATGCATTTGTGACACATATTACCCCAATTGGTGAAACTCTACCGAAATATGCAATCTAGGTGACTTTAAACACTGGCTTTATTATAAATTAGTATCTTTATATATTTTTGCTAATTAGGCCAGTGATATGTCCATGTGTACTACAACATGCGAAATTCGTGAGGTGCCCAGCCATGATTATGTCCAGATTTCTCGTATCCGCTAGTTCCATTTCCCGTTTTCCTCCTGATATTTTTGAAGTCCACTCATCATCTCACATCTTGCCCAATAGACACCAGGAAATAAGGGTCCAAACTTTATAAAATGAGTAATCTAGAAGAATTTTCACTTCATAGGTTATTAGTGTCACAAGTGTATAACTTTTGTTTGCAAACTGTCACAAATGCATAACTAGTGTAGTGCCACCACCTAGTTGACATCGGGGAGTCCGAGTTGCTCCTCTGGGGTGCCCCTAGCATAGTGTCACCACCTAGCTGACATCACATTCCTGCTCCGTGCTCTGCCCACGCGTAGACGCAGCCTATAGGCCCGTCACCGTCGTCACCACGGCATCTCCGCCGCACATCACTCGCAGCACGACCCTCAAAGCAGACGCCGCCGCCCGCGACAAGCAATCGGTTCGAGGGTTTTAGATGCTGAGCATCCGCCCTAGTCGCTGACGCAAAAGAGAAAGAGAGCAGGGGAAAGAAAAAAGCTCTATACGATGAGGTCGGCGGAGGCGAGATGGACTGCGCAGCTGGTTGGCTCTCCGGCGACGGGAGGGAGATAGTGGAGGCGTGGGAGGCCTGCTGCGCCGCGTGGATTGAGAGGCGCGGAGTGGAGGGCGGAGGCCGGGTGCTCGCCTCTAGGGTTTGCGGCTCCGGCTGACTTGACGCCGTAAGGTACCCCTGCTCCCCTTCTTCTCGTCAAATTGATGGCTCGGGGTTACTATCCGCGGCCTCACTGGGGAAAAATTTGATTTTGTTGCGATTCGAGGCACGTGGTGACTTGGGGGATTCCGGGGCTGGCCTATGTTTATTGACAGAGCAGAACATTCATTAGCCTTCTTGTATGTTGTTGCTTGTGACTGTATTCTGTATAGATTGCCCAATATGAAATGTACCTGAAACCATTTCCTTGAAACTAAGCTAATTCGCTGCTCTGTTAAATACCAAACCAGCAGATCTAGATAATCTCAAAAGCCAAGGGCGAAAAATATGCACACACTACTGGAGATATAGTCAATGAATGAACACTAACATTCATCTAATCCTCTCCCGCCTCCCGCAGGGTAATGATACACAGGGTGCTGTCCGTTAATTGGCGACAGGGGCTGGCGGCTGAGCAGCAAGGGTTTCCGGTATCTGACTTTCACCGCAACATCTCCAGGAGGAGGAGAAGGGCTGGGGTTTGTGGACAATAGCAATACGTAACTGAACGGGCGCATAA
>NC_061508.1:363374544-363443916 GCF_022539505.1 Lolium rigidum | reverse complement strand
CATGGATTATCAAAGGATAGGCTTGTTGTGAAAAAGGCAGTGTTCTCTTCTGGAAACGTTTGCGGAGGACAAGTGTGTCCCATTTGTAAGGCCTCTAGGTAGTAGAAGAGGTGCCGAGAAGGATTGTCGGAGTGAGCGGTCAAAGATCGCAATTGATTCTTCGGTATCTCCCATTCATAAAAAGAATCCAGCGGCTTTACTTGGTGAGGAGACCGCCAAACAGGATGACGTGGCACAAGATGGGGACTCGAATAAAGGACAATCGGGGCGAGATGAAGATGGGACATCCATCGATGGCAATGCATGGAAGAACTTTGATAGAAAATGCCCCCATAGGGCGCGGATACTCGGAATGTCGGGAATTGCGATAGCTACGGATGGCTTCAATCCATGGTATGTCGAATGCCAATTACGAGTTGTTGGCCCGTGTTTGTAATTCCGCTCAATCTCCCTCCCGGAGTCCTAATGCGAGGAAGACCATGTTACAGTCGCGATCATTCCAGGGGCCCCATTACCGGGGAAGAACTTGAGTGTCTACATCGGTAGGTGTGGAAGATTTGAACCACTCTTGGCACCACGGGACGGTGACGTACGACCAGAGGCATCGAAGACAAACTTACTGCATGAAAGTTTGGTTGCGGTATACCATGCATGACATGCCGGGTACGCCCTAACATGCGGATGGTGTACGGTGGTAAATGGCCATGCCCGGTGTGCGGGCATCGACTTGAGTTCCCTTTGGCTAAATAAGGGTCGCAAGTATGTTGCGTTTGACACAGAATCGGCGGTACCTCAAGCGGAGGCATCCGTTCGAGAGAAGACAAAAAGAACTTCAAGAAAGGCAAAGTTGTGCATGAAGTAACGAGAGGTGCCAAAGTTCGATGGTATAGCTGTTGATGCCGAGCTACGTGCTCTCGTGCCGGCGGCATCGGAAGCTGGCCATCAATTTGAGGGATATGGTGTAACGCACAAGCCTGGACTCACGAGGCAGCCTTAACTTGAAGCTCGAGGTATTACAAGGACCTCGAACTTCCCCATAACATCGATGTGATGCACACCGTAAGAATGTCGCGGAGTCCTTATTTCACACGTGCCTAAACATTCAGGAAGTCAAAGGATAATGTCAAGGCTAGAGTCGATGTTGAGAAGCTCGTGATAGGAAGAAATTACACATGCAACGTCCTGCGGCCGTCGAAAGAATTGGTTCAAGCCGCACGCCGACTTACTGCCTTGATTCCATCCAAAAGAAGGAGGCATTCAAGTGGCTAAAATACGTTGTGATGTTCCACGATGGTTATTGTTCGAATATGAGCAAGGGAGTCAATCTTTCGACGGGAAAAGTCACCGGGCTCAAGAGTCACGACTATCATATATGGATTGAGCGGTCGATGCCGGTGATGCTTCGAGGTATCTCCCGAGAAAATATGGCGAGTCGCTCGCGGAGTTGAGCCATTTCTTCCGCACGCTCCTGTGCTAGCGAGATATGTCCTAAGGTTATTGAGAAGGCTGCAAGTTCAAGTGCCGGAGTTGCTATGCAATTTGGAGATGATCTTTCCGCCGAGGCTTCTTTACTCCGATGGCACATCTCATTGTGCACCTCGCAAGCGAGGCACTATTGGGTGGCCGGTCTGCGGTTTCGGTGGCGAGTTTTGTATTGAGAGAGAGTTCAAGTATATTCGGAAGATAGCTGGAAACAAAGCCAAGATTGAAGCATGCATAAGCTGAGGCAACGTGCCTTCGGGAGATGGCGGATGCCGCAACAACGTACTATCCGATGAAGTTCCCACTCTGCATAACCCGGTCTCTCGTTACAATGTCGACGTGCCCATGAATGACCCCAAGCTTCAACTATTCCAATGTCCCGGTGGCAAGGCTGGTAAAGGACAAAAATATAGATTGGAGAGGGAAGAGAAGGATTGCATAATGCTCTATGTGCTTATGAACATGAAGGAAGTGGTGGGGGGGGGACGACGGCGATGGCGGTCACGATTTCATTAGGTAACATGGTGTAATGCTTATTGTATCTAGTTTCGATCACCTACACTCAACTCGGTCTAATGCTTATTGTATCCTTTCAGCGAATTCACGGATGAACAGTGGTGGCTTCCGCGCGATCCCACGGGCGCGGAGTTGGACACTCTGCGAAAGAGGGTGCTCCCGAAGTAAAAATAAACTTTGTGTCTTGGTTCATGAAAAAAGTAATGTCTAAGCTGTCCCTCTTACCTACCAATATGTGACTTGTCCCTGTTATTCCACGTAACTAATGCACACAACAAATTTGAACCGTGCTTGTAGGGAGCTGATGCAAACGTTGAGATGACGGATGAGTTGAGATGTGTTTCCCAAGGTTGTAACCAGTGACGTCATGAAGTATGAGAAGTATGACGTGAATGGGTTTCGATTCCATACAGAGACACACCAGAAGGGCCGGGCGAATCCAAAAACGATAAATACTGGTGTCTTCACTAAAGGATCCGATACCTTTGATTACTACGGGAGGTTAGAGAATGTATACGAGCTGACCTTCAATCGTACAAACAAACAACTCAATCTCGTTGTGTTCAAGTGTCATTGGTTCGACCCAAGAGGTGGGCAAGAGAATTACCAAGTCCATTGGGTTAGTTGAAGTTAAGCCTTCCACCACCTATACCGGAGCCGATGTCTATATTGTTGCTCACCAAGCCAAGCAAGTTTATTATTTGCCGTACCCATGCCAGAAAGCGGCCCTCAACGGCTGGGAAGTCGTGTTCCAGGTATCGCCACATGGTAACCTACCGATTCCCTCCGAGGACGATTACAACAACATTGACCCAGTAACATACGAGGGAATTTTCTATCAAGAGGAAAGAGGACTTCGGGCACTTTGAGTTAGAATGTGTTCTTGAAGAGGACCTCGGGAACGATGCGAGAAACTCGTGGTGAGTCGGTGGTGGATCTAAAGGACATAGATATGCTCGAGAAGTTACAAGTGGAAGATGATAGCGATGATGAGCCTCCACCCGTCTATCAAAATCCAACTTACTACTCAAAAGATAGTGATAGTGATAGTGGCAAGGAGAAACAAAATGAGATTGACGATGAGATCCTTATACTTTTGCATTTCCATAGTTCAACAAAATTATTGAGATGGGCAGCAGCATCATCAAGGAACTAACACCGAAAATTGCTCTCGCATAACAAGATTTAGTAAAACGGGTTTAATTTCAAAAGAATTCAGCATGTGCCCGGGTGGAGCAATAGGTGTGCATAAGAAATCATTATTATTTGTGGTTGTGAAGTCACACAACAGTATTTCAGGAGTACCCATTTTAGCAATAGTAAATAAAGCAAACTAGATAAAGTAAATGCAAGTAACTAATTTTTTGTGTTTTTGATATAGCAAACAAGATAGCAAATAAGTAAAACTAGCAACTAATTTTTTTTGTGTTTTGATTTAGTGCAGCAAACAAAGTAGTAAATAAAATATAAAGCAAGACAAAAACAAAGTAAAGAGATTGGGATGTGGAGACTCCCCTTGCGGCGTGTCTTGATCTCCCAGTCAACGCGCGAGAGAAAAGAGCTTGATACGCGTACGTACTGGCGTCCGTTGGGAACCCCAAGAGGAAGGTGTGATGCGTACAGCGGTAAGTTTTTCCCTCAGTATGAAACCAAGGTTTATCGAACCGTGGAGCCAGAAGCACGTTGAAGGTTGATGGCGGCGGGATGTAGTGCGGCGCAACACCGGAGATTCCGGCGCCAACGTGGAACACTGCACAACACAACCAAAGTACTTTGCCCCAACGAAACGGTGAGGTTGTCAATCTCACCGGCTTGCTGTAACAAAGGATTAACCGTATTGTGTGGAAGATGATTGTTTGCAGAAAACGAGTAAAGAACAAGTATTGCGGCAGATTTGTATTTCGGTATAAAAGAATGGACCGGGGTCCACGGTTCACTAGAGGTGTCTCTCCCATAAGATAAAAGCATGTTGGGTGAACAAATTACGGTCGGGCAATTGACAAATAGAGAGGGCATAACAATGCACATACATGTCATGATAAGTATAGTGAGATTTAATTGGGCATTACGACAAAGTACATAGACCGCCATCCAGCTGCATCTATGCCTAAAAGTCCACCTTCGAGGTTATCATCCGAACCCCTTCCGGTATTAAGTTGCAAAGCAACGAGACAATTGCATTAAGTATGGTGCGTAATGTAATCAACAACTACATCCTTAGACATAGCATCAATGTTTTATCCCTAGTGGCAACAGCACAACACAACCTTAGAACTTTGCATCACGTTGTCCCGAGTATCAATGTAGGCATGAACCCACTATCGAGCATAAATACTCCCTCTTGGAGTTACGAGCAAAAACTTGGCCGAGCCTCTACTAATAACGGAGAGCATGCAAGATCATAAACAACACATAGGTAATAACTTGATAATTAACATAACATGGTATTCTCTATCCATCGGATCCCGACAAACACAACATATAGTATTACGGATAGATGATCTTGATCATGTTAGGCAGCTCACAAGATCCAACAATGAAGCACAATGAGGAGAAGACAACCATCTAGCTACTGCTATGGACCCATAGTCCAGGGGTGAACTACTCACTCATCACTCCGGAGCGACCATGGCGGTGTAGAGTCCTCGGGAGATGAATCCCTCTCTCGGCGGGTGCGGAGGAGATCTCCAGAATCCCCCGAGATGGGATTGGCGGCGGCGGCGTCTCGGTGGGTTTTCCGTATCGTGGTTCTTCGTATCGGGGGTTTCGCGACGGAGGCTATAAGTAGGCGGAAGGAGCGAGTCGGAGGGCTGACGGGGGCCCACACCATGGGCGGCGCGGGCCCCCTGCGGCGCGCGGCCCTATGGTGGCGGCGCCTCGTCGGCCCACTTCGTATCCCTTTCGGTCTTACGGAAGCTTCGTGGCAAAATAGGACCACGGGCGTTGATTTCGTCCAATTCGAGAATATTTCGTTACTAGGATTTCGAAACCAAAAACAGCGAAAACGACAACGGCTCTTCGGCATCTTGTTAATAGGTTAGTTCCGAGAAAATGCACGAATATGACATAAAGTGTGCATAAAACATGTAGATATCATCAATAATGTGGCATGGAACATAAGAAATTATCGATACGTCGGAGACGTATCAGCATCCCCAAGCTTAGATTACTGCTCGTCCCGGCGAGGTAAAAGCGATAACAAAGATAATTTCTGAAGTGACATGCCATCATAACCTTGATCATACTATTTGTAAACATATGTAATGAATGCAGCGATCAAAACAATGGTAATGACATGAGTAAACAAGTGAATCATAAAGCAAAGACTTTTCATGAATAGTACTTCAAGACAAGCATCAATAAGTCTTGCATAAGAGTTAACTCATAAAGCAATAAATCAAAGTAAAGGTATTGAAGCAACACAAAGGAAGATTAAGTTTCAGCGGTTGCTTTCAACTTATAACATGTATATCTCATGGATAATTGTCAACATAGAGTAATATAACAAGTGCAATATGCAAGTATGTAGGAAT
The DNA here is from genome assembly GCF_022539505.1 of Lolium rigidum. Taxonomy (NCBI): domain Eukaryota; kingdom Viridiplantae; phylum Streptophyta; class Magnoliopsida; order Poales; family Poaceae; genus Lolium; species Lolium rigidum. The sequence goes on along the minus strand of NC_061508.1, from coordinate 363,438,385 downwards.
CAATGCACGAGTTCACACAAGTGTTTGCTTCTTGAGGTGGAGAGAGATAGGTGAACTGACTCAACATAAAAGTAAAAAGAATGGTCCTTCAAAGAGGAAAGCATCGATTGCTATATTTGTGCTAGAGCTTTTATTTTGAAAACATGAAACAATTTTGTCAACGGTAGTAATAAAGCATATGAGTTATGTAAATTATATCTTACAAGTTGCAAGCCTCATGCATAGTATACTAATAGTGCCCGCACCTTGTCCTAATTAGCTTGGACTACCGGATCATTGCAATGCACATGTTTTAACCAAGTGTCACAATGGGGTACCTCCATGCGCCTTGTACAAAGGTCTAAGGAGAAAGCTCGCATTTTGGATTTCTCGCTTTTGATTATTCTCAACTTAGACATCCATCTCGGGACAACATGGACAACGGATAATGGACTCCTCTTTAATGCATAAGCATGTGGCAACAATTATTATTCTCATATGAGATTGAGGATATATGTCCAAAACTGAAACTTCCACCATGAATCATGGCTTTAGTTAGCTGGCCCAATGTTCTTCTCTAACAATATGCATGCTCCAACCATTAAGGTGGTAGATCTCTCTTACTTCGGACAAGACGGACATGCATAGCAACTCACATGATATTCAACAAAGAATAGTTGATGGCGTCCCCGAAACATGGTTATCGCACAACAAGCAACTTAATAAGAGATAAAGTGCATAAGTACATATTCAATACCACAATAGTTTTTAAGCTATTTGTCCCATGAGCTATATATTGCAAAGGTGAATGATGGAATTTTAAAGGTAGCACTCAAGCAATTTACTTTGGAATGGCGGATAAATACCATGTAGTAGGTAGGTATGGTGGACACAAATGGCATAGTGGTTGGCTCAAGGATTTTGGATGCATGAGAAGTATTCCCTCTCGATACAAGGTTTAGGCTAGCAAGGTTATTTGAAACAAACACAAGGATGAACGGTGCAGCAAAACTCACATAAAAGACATATTGTAAACATTATAAGACTCTACAGCGTCTTCCTTGTTGTTCAAAACTCAATACTAGATATTATCTAGACTCTAGAGAAACCAAATATGCAAACCAAATTAGCAAGCTCTAAGTGTTTCTTCATTAATGGGTGCAAAGTATATGATGCAAGAGCTTAAACATGAGCACAACAATTGCCAAAGTATCAAATTATCCAAGACATTTTAGAGTTACTACATGTAGCATTTTCCAATTCCAACCATATAACAATTTAACGAAGAAGAAACTTCGCCATGAATACTATGAGTAGAGCCTAAGGACATACTTGTCCATATGCTACGGCGGAGCGTGTCTCTCTCCCCACAAAGTGAATGCTAGGATCCATTTTATTCAAACAAAACAAAAACAAAAACAAGCGAAGCGCTCCAAGCAGAAGTGCATAAGATGTGACGGAATAAAAATATAGTTTCGGGAGGAGGAACTGATAATGTTGTCGATGAAGAAGGGGATGCCTTGGGCATCCCCAAGCTTAAACGCTTGAGTCTTCTTAGAATATGCAGGGGTGAACCACAGGGCATCCCCAAGCTTAGAAACTTTCACTCTCCTTGATCATATTGTATCATACTCCTCTCTTGATCCTTGAAAACTTCCTCCACACCAAACTCGAAACAACTCATTAGAGGGTTAGTGCACAATAAAAATTAACATGTTCGAGAGGTGACACAATCATTCTTAACACTTCTGGACATTGCATAAAGCTACTTGGACATTAATGGATCAAAGAAATTCATCCAACATAGCAAAAGAGGCAATGCGAAATAAAAGGCAGAATCTGTCCAAAACAGGAACAGATCCGTAAAGATGGATTTTATTAGGGCACCAGACTTGCTCAAATGAAAATGCCCAAATTGAATGAAAGTTGCGTACATATCTGAGGATCACGCACGTAAATTGGCTTAATTTTTCTGAGTTACCTACAGGAGAATTAGACCCGGATTCGTGACAGCAAAGAAATCAGTTTCTGCGCAGATAATCCAAATCTAGTATTTACTTTACTATCAAAGACTTTACTTGGCACAACAAAACATCAAAACTAAGATAAGAGAGGTTGCTACAGTAGTAAACAACTTCCAAGACTCAAATATAAAACAAAAATACTGTAGTAAAAACATGGGTTGTCTCCCATAAGCGCTTTTCTTTAACGCCTTTCGGCTAGGCGCAGAAAGTGTATCATCAAGTATTATCAAAGGATGATGCATCTACAGCGGGGTTTGGAGTTTTCTCAACCATGCATAGTATATTGGATACATAAGTTTCAGCGGCTCCCTTTTCATTAGTCTTGGGCTTGCTACTCTCATCAAACAAATTTTTGGAACAAGCCAAGCATAGTTATTTTCTAGTGCATCATTCATAGCTAGGAGTTTACATGGTATTGGTGCTTTGATCTCCCCACCATCATTAATATTATTAGTGTACCTTATTCTATCCATGTCCATTTTTTCAAGGAGACCAACAAAATTAGTATGAGAACCAAGCATATTAAATTTAGCAAAGACCTTTCTAGCCTCTCTTGCTAGACCACCAAATTCTCTAAGAAGGGTTTCTAAAACAAAATCTTTCTTTTCCCCTTCTTCCATATCACCGAGTGTAAGAAACATGTGTTGGATTATAGGATTGAGATTAACAAATTTAGTTTCCAACATGCGAACTAAAGCGACGGCAGCAATTTCATAAGTGGGAGCAAGTTCTACCAAGTGTCTATCTTCAAAATCTTCGATGGTACTAACATGAGTGAAAAATTCTTCTATATTGTTTCTCCCAATTATAGACCCGCGTCCTACCGGTATGTCTTTTGTGGTAAAATTAAAAGGAAACATGATGAATCAAGTAAAGTAAATGCAAGTAACTAATTTTTTTGTGTTTTTGATATAGCAATACAAGACAGTAAATAAAGTAAAACTAGCAACTAATTTTTTTGTGTTTTGATATAATGCAGACAAACAAAGTAGTAAATAAAATAAAGCAAGACAAAAACAAAGTAAAGAGATTGAGAAGTGGAGACTCCCTTGCGGCGTGTCTTGATCTCCCCGACAACGGCGCCGAGAAAATGTGCTTGATGGCGTGTAATTCACACGTTCGTTGGGAACCCCAAGAGGAAGGTATGATGCGCACAGCAGCAAGTTTTCCCTCGAGAAAGAAACCAAGGTTTATCGAACCAGGAGGAGCCAAGAAGCACGTTGAAGGTTGATGGCGGCGGGATGTAGTGCGGCGCAACACGAGAGATTCCGGCGCCAACGTGGAACCTGCACAACACAACCAAAGTACTTTGCCCCAACGAAACAGTGAGGTTGTCAATCTCACCGGCTTGCTGTAACAAAGGATTAACCGTATTGTGTGGAAGATGATTGTTTGCAGAGAAAACGAGTAAGAACAAGTATTGCAGCAGATTTGTATTTCAGGTATAAAAGAATGGACCGGGGTCCACAGTTCACTAGAGGTGTCTCTCCCATAAGATAAAAGCATGTTGGGTGAACAAATTACGGTCGGGCAATTGACAAATAGAGAGGGCATAACAATGCACATACATGTCATGATAAGTATAGTGAGATTTAATTGGGCATTACGACAAAGTACATAGACCGCCATCCAACTGCATCTATGCCTAAAAAGTCCACCTTCGAGGTTATCATCCGAACCCCTTCCGGTATTAAGTTGCTAAAGCAACAGGACAATTGCATTAAGTATGGTGCGTAATGTAATCAACAACTACATCCTCGGACATAGCATCAATGTTTTATCCCTAGTGGCAACGAGCACAACACAACCTTAGAACTTTACGTCACTTTGTCCCGAGTATCAATGTAGGCATGAACCCACTATCGAGCATAAATACTCCCTCTTGGAGTTAAGAGCAAAAACTTGGCCAGAGCCTCTACTAATAACGGAGAGCATGCAAGATCATAAACAACACATAGGTAATAACTTGATAATTAACATAACATGGTATTCTCTATCCATCGGATCCCGAGCAAACACAACATATAGCATTACAGATAGATGATCTTGATCATGTTAGGCAGCTCACAAGATCCAACAATGAAGCACAATGAGGAGAAGACAACCATCTAGCTACTTGCTATGGACCCATAGTCCAGGGGTGAACTACTCACTCATCACTCCGGAGGCGACCATGGCGGTGAAGAGTCCTCCGGGAGATGAATCCCCTCTCGGCGAGGGTGCGGGAGGAGGTCTCCGAGAATCCCACCGAGATGGGATTGGCGGCGGCGGCGTCTCGATGAGGTTTTCCGTATCGTGGTTCTTCGCATCCGGGGTTTCGCGACGGAGGCTTTAAGTAGGCGGAAGGGCGAGTCGGAGGGGCCGACGCAGGGAGCCCCACACCATAGGGCGGCGCGGGCCCCCTGCGGCCGGCCGCTGCCCTGTGGTGGCGGCGCCTCGTCGGCCCCACTTCGTATCCCTCTTCGGTCTTCCGGAAGCTTCGTGGCAAAATAGGACCACGGGCGTTGATTTCGTCCAATTCCGAGAATATTTCGTTACTAGGATTTACGAACCAAAAACAGCGAGAAACGACAAGCTGGCTCTTCGGCATGCTTGTTAATAGGTTAGTTCCAGAAAATGCACGAATATGACATAAAGTGTGCATAAAACATGTAGGTATCATCAATAATATGGCATGGAACATAAGAAATTATCGATACGTCGGAGACGTATCAAGGGTCTTTTATGTGTTTATATTTCAACATGCTTCTTATTTGTTTAGTATCTTTATGCTTAGTATTTATATTTTTTTCAACATGCTTCTTTATTGTTTAGTATCTTTATGCTTAGTATTTATATATTTTTCAACATGCTTCTTAATTGTTTAGTGTCTTTATGCTTACTATTTATATATTTTTCAACATGCTTCTTAATTGTTTTCTCTTTCTCAATGCGGGTGATTGGACAATATGAGCGGCGGCAAGGAGGACTCGTCGAGAGCTTGCTTAAGAAGATGCAACAACGCAAGAACAATGTTAGAAGGAGTGGGAGGGCAACCGCGTCGCAATCCGCGTTACGAGGACGGCGCGGGGGCTGGAGGTGGAGGTTTGGAGGAGGAGGGGGACGAGGGACGGGGAGCGGGGACGGAGGTGGTGGAGGCTGGAGGTCGAGGCACCGGGAGGTGGAGGTGGCTTGGGAGGAGGAGTTTGGAGGTGGAGGGCGTTTGGAGGTGGAGGTGGAGGTGGAGGTGGAGGTGGAGGTGGGCCGGGGAGGACGGGACTTTGAGCCACCACCCTGAACGGCTTCCGGGCGACGTTGCTTCCGGGTTCTTTTTGGAGGGGGCGCGTACTAGAAGGGAGGCGGAGACGAGGGTCTGGGCTTGAGGGAGGACTCTAGCCGCGGGTTTGAGACTCGGAGGGGGAGGATGGGCGGCCGAAGCCCGCGAAGATTCGTGGGGGAAAGCGAGAGTCCCCCGACGAGAGGAAGGGCCTAAGACCCATGAGGCGAGGACCCTTGTTATTCCTCGCATGGCCACGAGTAAGTGTGCTGGTTTGGCAATTTACGATTTTCATGTACTAATGTTTGATTTTCATGTGCTAATGTTTGATTTTCATGTGCGGCAATTGGACATTTCCTCCCAGGGGGTCAAGGGGCGCACAGCCGTAGCAGCATGATTGGAGCTTTGCTTAGGAAGTTACTGGCCGGGCAGAAGTACTTATCCCCTCGGCACTTGTCCCGGTGGCGAGAAGAAGCTAGCCACTACTTGGACGAACTACGAGAGTATGACCCCAATGTTCTAACTCATGAATCTCACAATTGTTTTTGCATGATTGAAGTGTTTTTATCGTGTGGCGCCCGAGGTTGAGGAGACGGCCGCGAACAGGACTTTGCGGGCGACTTGTGAGAGGTTGACACCGCAGGTGTGGTACAACCAAGGATCACGTCCGCGGGTCACTTACTGGGCAGAGAGAGGCGAGAGGGTCCATAAGCCGGACATTGTCGGTAAGAATGCTAAGGCTGAGTACGAGATGACGGTGGAGGACTACATGTCGGTGAGTAAAATGTCAATGAGATTCTACATTGATACTAAGTTCCAATTGCATTAGATTGAGTTGAGTATTGCATTTTCAGGTTATCCCCGATTGGGCCGAGCCGCATGCCGAGCCATGGGAGGAGATGGTTAGGACGAGGTGGCTCAAGATGGACGAGGACTTTGCAGCCGTGGCGAGGCGGAACGCGGAGAACCGAGGCGACGGTGGCACACCGTGGGAAACCTCAGCTACGAGCGCTACAAGGGGAAGACGGTATGTATACATTTTATTTTCCGTCGGGTTCAAAGTTGGTACTCACAACATTTCCTTTCGCGATGCGAGAGGGCCGCGTTAGGACCCGAGGAGGAGATGTCTGACCTCGAGATATACAACAAGATGCGGCTTAAGAAGCCCGATCTCTCGTAGCCTCAGCCCTCGCTCCCTGAGTACTTCGGCACCTACGCGGGGACGCCGAGAACTCTTGCGCGATGGTGAGGCATCGTCACCCGGAGGTGGATGACCCCATGAGCACGGAGGTCGACGAGGAGTCGTTGGTCGTCGTCCGGAGGGTTGCCGCATGGCCGTCTACGCCATGATGAACAAGGCGTGAAGCATAAGCTCACCACGACCTTCACGCGCGTCTCAAGGCGGGCCTACGCCCAGAGGACAGCCCCCCTCTCCCCCGCCTCGTCGCCGGGCTCCGGCAGCCCGCATACGACGTAAGTTTCTCTCATTTCCATCACTCTTTGCTGGAGCTTTACGTTCATACATTGCTAAGTGCTAGCAGAGACATGAGTGTGATAAGTGTGGCGACTTCGAGGCGGCCTACGTGGCCGCTCATCAAGAATATCGGGTGGCCTTCAACTCGACGGCAGACGGCGGTTCATGGAGGTACATGGCATATGTACATGTAAGTTCCAGCCTTTGTTTTTACGCGAAATGATGACAAGTCCCCACTTTCCCCTAGTTTGATGCTTCATTTGCAGAAGGTGACATGTAAACTTATCTTTGCGAGGCGTCGATGGTGGCCAATCAAAGCGGACAACCTGATGGATTTAGGGCCCGACGCCTCCACTTCCGGGGCCGGCGCCAAACATGCCATCGAAGGAAAATTTGGCTGCGGAGTACTATGGGAGAACGGCTGACAGTGAAGTTCTTCGCCGGACCGAGATGCTACGGCTTTCCTTTGCCTCGCAAATTGCTAACATCTCGGGAACATGTGTGTAGGGAGCGGGATGTTCGGCGGAAACGGGGTGGTGGGAGGGGAGATCACACCGGTTCATCATGGTGAAGTCCCTTCTCCCGGTGCTACTCCCGGTACTTCTCCCGGTAGTTCTCCCGGGGTACTTCTCCCGGTCCTTCTCCTAGGTGGTTCTTCCGTAGACTTCTCTTGGAAGGAATCGGCCGGGCCGGTGTTTAAGCGGCGACGAGCTCCTCTTTGGTTGTCCCATAGTAGCTACTTATGTATCCGCACTATGACACTATGACACTTGTACCTATGTTATGAGACTACGACTATGTATCCGCAACTATGTATCCGCAACTATGTTATGAGACTTGAACTTCGTGTTATGTCTATTTGCACTTACTCTATTTCGTGTGAATTAATTTGTGATTTAATGTGCTGCTAATCCTGGGAAACAACCAAACCAGCAAAAAAAAGAAAAAATGGTCAGCTCTACGCCGACGGGTTCCCCCTCGGGGTAGCGTCGACATGAACCATATGGCAGGTGCTACGCCGACGGGTTCCCCCTCGGGGTAGCGTCGAGATGAAACAGGGGCGCGACGCGTGGCAGCGTACGCCGACGGCCACCCGCTCGGCGTAGGATGCGCCACGGCCCGCCAGGACGCGCTGCGTGGCAGGGTACGCCGACGGCCGCGCCCTCGGCGGAGCGTGCAGCACAGCTCGCCAGGATGCGACGCGTGGCGGGGTACGCCGACGGCCGCGCCCCTCGGCGTAGCGTGCAGCACAGCCCGCCAGGATGCGACGCGTGGCTCGGTACGCCGACGGCTTCCCCCTCGGCGTAGCCGTAACGGCCGTCAGCTCGACGGCGCCCGTTAGCGTGCTACGCCGAGCGCTAGTACGCCGACGGGTGGCCTGGCTCTCAGCCCTCTCGTTCTACGCCGACGGTCGCCGATACGCCGAGGGCCACGTGGCTTCTGCCGAGGCCAATCTTCCCCGAGGAGCTACGCCGAGGGTCCCCGTCGGCGTACCGTACGCCGATGACCCACAAGTATAGGGGGTGTATCGTGAGTATCTTCGATAAGTAAGAATGTCGATCCCAACGAGGAGCGAGAAGGTGTTGACAAGCGAGTTTCGATGAAGGATTCATTGTAAATGCTCACGAGACAAGTATTCGGGGGTTTTGATGTAACGAGATGAATAAAGTACGAGTAAGTAAAGTGCGAGAGAAATAATTGCAGCGAGTGGCCCAATCCTTTTTAGCACAAAGGACAAGCCGGTTTGTTTACTTATAATGACCAAACGTTCTCGAGGACACACGGGATTTTAGTCTAGTGCTTTCGCTACATACGAGTTAATTAATCTTCATTGTTTTGATAAGTGTTGTGTGGGTGAACCTATGCTAATGTACCGCCCTTCCTAGGACTAATACATACTTGTGATTATACCCCTTGCAAGCATCCGCAACTACAAGAAAGTAATTAAGATAAATCTAACCACGACCTTAAACTACGAGATCCTGCGATCCCTCCTGCATCGATATACCAACGGGGGCTCGAGGTTTACGTCACTCCGGCAACCCCGCAATTGGCAAACGAGTACAAGATGCATTCCCTAGGCCCATAAAGGTGAAGTGTCGTGTAGTCGACGTTCACACGACACCACTAGAAGAATAACACCACAACTTAAATATCATAACATTGAATATTACTCAACCATACTTCACTACTAACATTTAGACTTCACCCATGTCCTCAAGAACTAAACGAACTACTCACGAGACATCATATGGAACATGATCAGAGGTGATATGATAATGAATAACAATCTGAACATAAACCTTGGTTCAACGGTTTCACTCAATAGCATCAATAACAAGTAGAAATCAACATCGGGAGAGTTTCCCCTATCAAACAATCAAGATCAAACCCAAATTGCTACAGCGGTGACGAGGTGCAGCGGTGGAGACGGCGGTGATGATGATGAAGATGATGGTGATGGTGATGGAGATGATGTCCAGCTCGATGACGGTGACGATGGCGTCGATTTCCCCCTCCGGGAGGGAATTTCCCCGGCGGATCTCGGCTCGCCGGAGAGCTCTTTTCTCTCTCGGTGTTCTCCGCCCCGCGAGGCGGCTGTGGCTCTTCGCGACGTGCCCTCGGAGCTTAGGTTTTCGGGACGAAGGCGTGCGCGAAGAAAGGAGGCGAGAGGAGGCTGTGGGCCCCCTCCTCACGGCGGCGGCGCGGCCGGGCGGGGCCGCGCCGGCTGTGAGGGGGGCCCATGGCGGCCCTCCTCGGCTCCCCCTTACGGCTCCCTTCGTCATCCGGAAAAATAGGATTTTTCGTATAATTTCCGTCAACGTTGATCTTCCGAAATATTGCATTCTGACGGTGCTTTTTCCAGCGAGAATCCTGGCTCGGTGCGCGATCCTCCAAATAATCATGAAACATGCAAAATAGATGAAATAACATAAGTATTATCTCCAAATATGAAATATATCAATGAATAACAACAAATTATGATATAAAATAGTGATGCAAATTGGACGTATCAACTCCCCCAAGCTTAGACTTCGCTTGTCCCAAGCGAGCGAACTCGGTAAACAGGACCACATGTTTATGGAGTGAAGAGTCGATAAATAAAATACGGACAAGAAGCATCATATTCATTCACACAAGACATTCTAGTAAACAACTTCCTCATATAATTCAACTTGAAACAAGTATAAGGTAATCACAAATAAAGGTGCATAAGAAATCATAATTGGTGATGGCAAACTTTGTTCTTGGTCAGAGAACAGTTAACAGATTATACTTATCTATTGAGCAGCGCTCTCATATTAGAGCTTATATGGCTCATCTTGCATACTCAATCATAATGATCATTGATAACTTTCAAAGCTATATTCATTCAGATAAAACTTGTACTAAACAAGGAAGAGTAAAGACATGATGAAGCAAATCACAATATAATGGTTTGATCACAACAACTCAAATGCTTGCTTGAGATTGAGGGAAATAGGTTTACTGACTCAACATAAAGTAAAAGACAGGCCCTTCGCAGAGGGAAGCATGGATTACTATCTTTGTGCTAGAGCTTTTCATTTTGAAAACAAGAAACAATTTTGTCAACGGTAGTAATAAAGCATATGTGTTATGTATAAGACATCTTATAAGTTGCAAGCCTCATGCATAGTATACTAATAGTGCTCGCACCTTGTCCTAATTAGCTTGGATTAACACGGATTATCATTGCATAGCATATGTTTCAACCAAGTGTCACAAAGGGGTACCTCTATGCCGCTCTGTACAAAGGTCTAAGGAGAAAGCTCGCATTGGATTTCTCGCTTTTGATTATTCTCAACTTAGACATCCATACGGGACAACATAGACAACGAGATAATGGACTCCTCTTTAATGCATGAGCATTCAACAACAATTATTATTCTCATAAGAGATTGAGGATTAGCTGTCCATACTTGAAACTTCCACCATGAATCATGGCTTTAGTTAGCGGCCCAATGTTCTTCTCTAACGAGTATGCATACTCAAAGCCATTTGATTGTGAAAACCGCCTTACTTCGGACAAGACGAACATGCATAGCAACTCACATGATATTCAACAAAGGTAAAAGAGTTGATGGCGTCCCCGAGAAAACATGGTTACCGCTCAACAAGCAACTTACTAAGAAATAAGACACATAAGTACATATTCTTCACCATGATAGTTTTTAAGCTATTTGTCCCATGAGCTATATATTGCGAGAGGTAAAGGATAGAAATTTTAAAGGTAGCACTCAAGCAATTTACTTTGGAATGGCGAAGAAATACCATGTAGTAGGTAGATATGGTGGACACAAATGGCATAGGTTTGGGTTGAGGTTTGGATGCACGAGAAGCATTCCCTCTCGATACAGGTCTTTGGCTAGCAAGGTTAATTAGCAAGCATAAGAGTTGAGGGAAACAAACAAATATACATGTGATAGAAACAATCATGCATCTTTCTTGTAAGCACAAACAATTTTAACTTTAGAATAATAAGCTATGAGCTAACAAGAAAGGAAGACAATGAAACAACTATATGTATTTCTCTTTTCTACTTAAACCTCAAGGTGTTGTTGCTATTGACCAATGCTAAGTTTGCCAAAACCAAATAGATTTACTCAATGCTCCCAAAGTGGTACCAATACTAAAATCAAGATCAATCATATAATAGAAATTGCAAACTAAAATAAGGTGTGCAATATGTAAATGATAAGACTTCTCATTAATATTTCATAACGATAACTCACACCAAGGGATACATAGACAACCAACTAAAGGAGAGATACTTCCACACTGCAACCCATCTTATATGATAACTTCCCTACTCATGATATGACACTACTTGATAGTAAAAAGTAAAAGGTAGTGATGATGTGATACCGCGGCACTCCCCAAGCTTGGAACAAACCAAGGGGATGCCAATACCGATGATGTGAGTTACTCCTTTGGCGATGGTGGTGATGAATTCCTCCTGCGCTTCTTACGGATCTCCTTCGACTTCGGTTTCTCGGCTTGGCAATTCGCACTAAGACTCGAAGAGATTCATTGTTATCCGAAGTTGGCGGTGGCGACCTTGTGATGGGTATCGAGTAATATTCCAGAGCATTCTACGGAGTCGGTAATTCTCCTCCCGGAGTATCTCCACTTCTCTTCTTAGAGCCCGATATTGACCACAAAACTCATCGGTAGTCCGTAGAGCTTCTTCCAGCCACAGGGAAAGAGTCGAGGCCAAGAGCAGGTGGTAAGGGTCCCCGCAAGTTATGAGAGAAAGAACGTCGAGTGTCTAGCAGATCCCGCCAAGATTTGCTTACTCCCAACGGCTTGTTGCTCTTGTTTTGACGACACCCTTTTCACTTCTTCCTTCGAAGGCCCTTTGCCCTTGTTGTTGGAGGCCATGGTGCTCCTAGATTGAAAATAGATCCTGACAGAAAACAGCTCGAAACAAAACACGTCGAGAAAACGATATACGGACCTCCAGGGGTCCGGGGGATTATATAGCAGAAATTTTCACAACAAACGGAAAGTACCAGGTCGAACCAGAGTCGGAGAGGGCGACGAGGCGGCTGTCCTCATAGGGCGGCGCGGCCAGGCGCGGGGCCCGCGCCGACCTATGGTGGCACGCCCTCGTGCGTCTCCTCCACTCCGTTTCGATCTCGTAATTTTTCATATTTTCCAAAAACGACAAAAACATTGTTCGGAAAGTAAATCGCGAACTTTTCATTACTGTCATCGTTACCTATTCAAAGTCGAGTTACGGCGGACTGTCAATTTGACCTTTGATGAAAGCCTCCGGTGTTTCCACTCGAATAACATCAACATCTACATTATAAGAATCACCTGAGATATAATGCTTGAGTCTTTGTCCATTCACCACTTGCGTGGCATTGCCTTGGAGAGAGCTAATTTTAATTGCTCCTGAACGATACACCTCCTCAACAACATATGGTCCTTCCCATTTCGAGAGTAATTTCCTGCAAAGAATCCGAGACAGAGACCGATACAATAGGACTTTATCCCCAATATTAAACTCTCTTTTGATAATCCTTCTATCATGCCATTTCTTAACTTTCTCTTTAAAGAGTTTAGCATTTTCATAAGCTTCACTTCTCCATTCATCTAGAGAACTTAATTGTAGCAACCTCTTATTACCGGCTAGTTTAGGATCTTTATTTAGTTCTCTAATGACCCGATAAGCTTTGTGCTCTAGTTCTAAAGGTAAATGACAAGCTTTTCCATAAACCATTTTATAAGGTGACATTCCCATGGGATTTTTATAAGCGAGTTCTATAAGCCCATAGTGCTTCCTTCAATTTACTAGCCCAATTCTTTCTAGTTTTATTAACAGTCTTTTGCAAGATAGATTTAATTTCTCTATTTGATAGTTCTACTTGCCCACTAGTTTGAGGATGATAAGCGGAAGCAATTCTATGATTAATACCATACTTAGCAAGAGTTTTTCTAAAACCACCATGAATAAAATGAGAACCTCCATCTGTCATAATATATCTAGGTACTCCAAATCTAGGAAAAATAATGTCTAAAAGCATTCTTAAAGAGGTCTCACCATCAGCACTTTTGTAGGTATGGCTTCCACCCATTTAGTAACATAATCAACAGCAACAAGTATATGAGTGTTACCTTTCGAAGAGGGAAAAGGTCCCATGAAGTCAAATCCCCAACAATCAAACGGTTCAATAACAAGAGTATAATTCATAGGCATTTCATTGCGTCTGGAGATATTACCAACCCTTTGACATTCATCACAAGATAAAATAAACTTCCTTGCATCTTTGAAGAGAGTTGGCCAATAAAAACCTGATTGTAGAACCTTTTGCGCGGTTCTATCTCGGCGTGATGTCCTCCATAAGCACTACCATGACATTTACTCAATATCTCTTGTTGTTCATATTCGGGAACACACGCTTCAGCGAGAATACCATCCACTCCTTCTTTATATAAGTGTGGGTCATCCGAGAAATAATGCCTCAAGTCATAAAAGAATTTCCTCCTCTGCTGCAATTTGAAAAAGGTTGGAGGCAAGTACTTGGAAACAATACAAAGTTAGCATAATCGGCCTACGAGGGATCGCATCTCGCGAGCTCACCTTTATTACTGGCCAATTGTTCATTTGGGAAAACTATCATTAACGGGAACGAGGATCATATGGCAATATTTTCCAATCTAGACAAATTATCGGCAACGAGGATTATACGGCACCTTTCTTATCTACAATATGTCGATCGATAACTCTTGCAAAAGAAGTACCCATCTAATAAGCCTCGGCTTAGCATCTACAAGAAAAGTTCGATAGACAACGTCTCAAAATCGTCCGCTAAGGGGTATTTTTCGTCGCCTATGGGCCTAACCCGACGATATGGGTTCCGTTGTGGAAAGCTGCGTCGAGGCAAAGTCCTACGACGATTTTTTCGGTCCGTCGCGCTTGGGCGCCCTTCCGCCACGGAAAATCGGACCGTTGCCCAAGTGTTTCCGGGAGCCCGTTGACCGCCGACGTCATGCAAGCCGACACGTGGCGGACGCCGTTAGCCGGCGATTAACGGCGTTAACCGGCTGAAACCCCGTGGTAGATGGTAGGCCCACACGAGGCCCGCCACGTCTTAAGCGGGCCGGCCCATTAAGTTTGCGGGCCGGGCCGGCTGACTTAGTTTGACCGGTCAACTATATAGCCGGGCTGGTCCATTAGTTACGTGGGCCGGGCCTAACCTCTAAGGTTGACTGGTCAAAACTTTAATGGGCCGGCCCACTAAGCATGTGGGCCGGGCCGAATGCACTCGTTTGACCGGTCAACAGGCAAAAGGGCCGGCCCACAAGACATGTGGGACCCACTTTCCTGTTATCGGGCCGGCCCATTTACAAAGTGGGGTCCACATTAAAGCAAGTGGGCCGGCCCAAGAAGTTAGTGGGCCGGCCCAATTAGCATGTGGGTCCCACTTTCTCGCTATCGGGCCGGCCCATTTAGTACGTGGGGTCCACATTAGATCAAATGGGCTGGCCCAACAAGCCGGTGGGCCGGGCCAAAAGCACAGGTGGGTCCCACTTTCTGTTAAAGGGCCGGCCCATTTAGTATGTGGGGTCCACCATATAGCAAGTGGGCCGGCCCAACAAGATGGTGGGCCGGGCCATAAACACAGGTGGGTCCCACTTTCCGCTTAAAGGGCGGCCCATTTAGTATGTGGGGTCCACCATATAGCAAGTGGGCCGGCCCAACACGCTAGTGGGCCGGGCCAAAACACTGGTAGGTCCCACTTTCGTCTTAAAGGGCCGGCCCATTTAGTATGTGGGGTCCACTATATAGCAAGTGGGCGGCCCAACAAGATAGTGGGCCGGCCAAAAACCGGTGGGTCCCACTTTCGTCTTAAAGGGCCGGCCCAGTTAGTATGTGGGGTCCACCACAAAAGCAATTGGGCTGGCCCAACTAGGTAGTGGGCCGGCCCGGTAGTGGGTGGGGTCCACCTTAAAGCAAGTGGGCCGGCCCAATTAGAGTGTGGGGTCCACCAGTAAATCAAATGGGCTGGCCCAATAAGTAAGTGGGCCAGCCTGTTTAGTTGCTGTTTATATGCCGGCGTAAAAGGCGCTTTAGGATTTTGCGGGCCGGCACGTATGTGATTTCGCTTAATTGGACCGTTTAAGGGATGGGAATTCGTGATTTAGATGCGAGAATATTTACGCAGCATTGATTTACGTCGGATAGCCTCACTTACCACAAGCACCAAAGAAAAAATGCGCGAAAGAACTATAAAAACTAACTAAATATTACATCAGTCGCAAGGCTTTGAAAAAATATTACGGAACCCGAGAGAAATTGAATGGTAATTAAACCTAGCAATACAATGAAGCGATCCGGCAATCTTTTAAGTTGTCCATGCAGCACCTATATCTGAAACAAAGACATTACAAGTTAAGACAGCAACAATGGAAACGCAAAGACACTACAATATTGTTTGCCAAAGAATTTGGAACTCATCATTTCGTCGTTATAACAAGATCATTGTAATGCGCACAATAAGCAAACAAAGAGTGCATGCCGCATACCAACGACCAATATAACGAGCATGTTAGAATGAAACGACGAGACTTACTACTCGTCGAGTCCCATGCAAACCAACATGTTCGGGGAGTACAAAATTGGCATGAACAACATAGTAGCGAGGCTATAAATTTTGTAACAACGACCGAGCAAGATGAAGTTATGATGGCTACATCTACGAGAGCGAGGAATGTAAACCAAAAATAGAAGTTACGATGGCAAAAGCTAAAGAGGAGGGAATGTGAACCAACATGTGCCAAGTGCAATTACTTAATTTTGGCCGTGAACTAAATAATACTCCTGAACTTATAGTGAAGGGGATGCAAATCAAGATGTTTCGGGATATAAACTTGTAATGAGCAACACATAGAGGATAGTTAATGCTGGAGCTTAGGATGGACCAGATACAGAATATAGTGGGATCACTGTGAACTTGTATAAGAGGGAATGCAAACCAATATGTTCAGCTTTCCATATGTGAGCGTCATGCCAAGTCGGAGAAACAAGTCAATAATGCAGCTTTTGAAGAACAAGATGGCACGCAAAATTATTATCTAGTAGTATGACAAGTTTATTTGTACTACGAGGCTAGATAGCGAGTGATAGCATGCCAAACTAAGTCCTTACTTTGTTAGCTTACAATGAACTAGATACAAAACAATGGCATCACCTGTAGTACGGGGAATGCAAGCCAACATGTTCATGGAGTAAAAAATTGGCACAAACAACATAGTAGCAGGCCATAATTTTTGTAACAACGACCGAGCAAGATAAAGTTATGATGGCTAGATCTACGGAGCAGGGAATGTAAACCAAATATAGAAGTTACGATGCCAAAAGCTATAGAGCGGGGAATGCGAACCAACATGTGCAATTACTTAAAATTGGCCATGAACTAAATAATAGCAGGATGTTACTATAATACCTATAATTTTTGTAACAACGACCGAGCAAGATAGAAGTTATGATGGCTACATCTACGGAGCGAGGGAATGCAAACCAAAATGTTCAATCGCTTAAAGTTAGCAATGAAGTAGAAAATAGCAACGTGTTACGGTCATAGCTAGGAATGAACTAAAAGAGCTTCGGACAAACAAGCATCCGAACCCGGAACATGGCGCTAAAACAAGGGACTTACATTAGGAGAAGCACTCTGTGGGAGTCACAGCGAGATCTTCCCGGGGTTGATAGATCCGGTGATGAAGTACGCTACATGTGCTACTTGGGGTTGGAGAGACGGCCATTACACTTCATGATTACTCATCTCATCTGCAAAAACGTAACGGCGCGTCGTTAGCACAAACAGGTTCCCCCAAGATTAAACAAGAACTTGCGGGCAAGCAATAGAAAAGCGACAGTAGAAGAGTTTAGATCATGCACGGCGCCGGTGAAGCAGATCCGGTTCGTGCACGGCGGTGTCGGTGAGCAAGATCCGATGCGGTGGACGACGGATCCGGCGAAGCGGCTCCGGTGGGGTGGACGATACCGCAGCTGAAGCGACTACGGTAGACTGCTAGATGAGCATATGGTTTCGAGGTTCGGCGGGGATGATCCGATCCGGTTGATGACGGCGTCGATGAAGCGGCTCCGGCGGGCAGCCGGATGACGAGGATCGCGAGGGCTCGGGTAGGCCGGGGAAGTCCGGCGGGGATGTTCCGGTGCGGTGGTCGTGGAGGTGGGAGAGAGGGACTTGGGAAGTTCCGGTGGGTGGTCTGAGGGAAATGAATTTTTTTGGGAGGGTTTCCGGGCTAGGGAGGTGGTGATCCAAAAAATGACGGGCAGACCCCCCACCAACCGACTTTGCTTGTCATCTCCACGGGGGTAGAATGGGAATTTGGAAGCGTGTGAAATTTTTGTATTTTGTAGGCGGGAAGTTTTGCCGCTATGAGATTTTGAATTTCGCTAAGGTCCAAGTATAATGATAAAAAATTGTGAGACCGTACTAGTACCTCTGTTCAAGGCCGAGTGCAAAATCAAATCATCGTCACCTTGAATATTGGTCACTACCATGGCCATGATCTATCTACTGAAATTAGCGTATCCGCTATATCTTGCAAAGTATAATGATAAAAAAATTGTGAGACCGTACTAGTACTTCTATTCTAGGCCGAGTGCAACATCAAATCATCATCACGTTGAAAATTTGTTACCATGATCATGATCTATTTCTGAAATTGGCGCATCCGCTATATCTTTCAAAGTATAATGATAATAAAAATTGTGAGACCATACTAGTACTTCTGTTCAAGTTCGAGTGCAACATCAAATCATCATCACGTTGAAAATTTGTTACCATGATCATGATCTACCTCTGAAAATGGGCGCATCCGCTAAAACTTGCAAAGTATAATGATACAAAATTGTGAGACCGTACTAGTACTTATGTTCAAGGTCGAGTGCAACATCAAATCATCATTACATTGAAAAGTGTGTTACCATGATCACGATCTATCTCTGAATTTGGCGCATCCGCTAAATCTCGCAAAGTATAATGATAAAAAAATTGTGAGACTGTACTAGTACTTCTGTTCAAGTTCGAGTGCAACATCAAATCATCATCACGTTGAAAATTTGCTACCATGATCATGATCTATCTCTGAATTTGGCGCATCTGCTAAATCTTGCAAAGTATAATGATAAAGAAGTTGTAAGACGGTAGTAGTACTTCTGTTCAAGGTCGAGTGCAACATCAAATCATCATCACGTTGAAAATTTGTTACCATGATCCTCCGAAAATGGGCGCATCCGCTAAAACTTGCAAAGTATAATGATACAAAATTGTGAGACCGTACTAGTACTTATGTTCAAGGTCTAGTGCAACATCAAATCATCATTACATTGAAAATTGTGTTACCATGATCATGATCTATCTCTGAATTTGGCGCATCCGCTAAATCTCGCAAAGTATAATGATAAAAAAAATTGTGAGACTGTACTAGTACTTATGTTCAAGGCCGAGTGAAGGATCAAATCATCATCATGTTGAAATTTGTTACAACGATCATGACATATCTCTAAAATTGGCGCATCCGCTAAATCTTGCACGTGGCGCATCTCGGTGCGAAGCAACAAGCCGGTGCTATCAAGGTTGAGGCGTCGGTAGCGTCATCGGGCTCTCCTCTTTTGATAGATCTTCTACATGGCGTGGCGCACCGCCCACCGAGAAGCGATCACATGTGAGATCGAGGTGGAGACGTCGCCGGCATCCTCGAGGCGCGACCGCCCTTCTACGAGCCGAGTCGACTCAAGGTATGAATCCATGCGGCTGTCGCGTCCCTTCGCATATGAAGTGGGATGCCTTAGATTTATTGTTCTTCTCTTACGATTATTTCTAGCCGGACATGTGTGCTCTTTCTCTGAATATATTGCTTGAAAAGCTAACCAAGTTACTTAAATTCACTTCGTTCTTAATCTTGCGTGCTAATTTTGTTATTTTTGCTGACGGTGGTGCGCGCAAGGAAATTTATTTCTGGGTGTGCTGAGCTGTTAGGCCTAAGTCGAAATCCTCAGCTAAACAAGGCCTCAGCTTAACACATAAAAAGGTGTTCAATCTCGCCCACAATGTCCTCTTCTTTCCTCTTCCTTTATTGGAACTTGTTTTGCGGACAAGGAAAGTGGCACGTGTAATGTGAGTAAAACCCTCTTAGCCAAAATCAGCTACGAGCAAGATTTTATGTATTGTAGATTCCCCAATTGACTCTCATCCCCAATGTAGTCTTTTTTATGTCCAGTATAGACTTCTTTCTTGGATGTATACTATCGTACATGGCATGCATTTGCCTAATGAGGAGCATTGTATTGCCATTCTAGCCAACCTGATCGATCTGTCAAGCTTCATGCACGAGATGCCATGTTTAATTTACTCCCTCGCTCCGATCCATATTTCTTCGTGTAAAATGAATGTGAATCGGAGGGAGTACTCTTCTTAGATAGTACTATACCAGTTCAAAAAAAAGTACTGTACTACTACATCACAAATGCATCAAAAGAGTACTACATCACAAGACCACCACGGTTGTACTAGTAGAGTTTAATGCTTAACTTCCAAAGGGAATAAGATTACACATATGAACTTTAAACGGGCGCTGTCCGATGTCTGCTTGTTTGGGAGCACAACATAAATAATACTACCCCCGTCCATACATAAGTGACTAAACTTTGTCCGAAGATGGTTTCATCTATATATGTTTTTAGTGTGTAGATACATCCGTATCTTGAAGGAAAAAGGTGAGCCGCTAACTTTTTGAATAGAGTGAGTAATACAATTCGGATAAGCAATGGTGTAGTAAAACAAATACTCCTGCCCATCATAAAACAAAACACGGACCGACTCAAATATATGTACGAGATCACAAAAAAGGTTTCATCGGAACCCGAACATATACATGCGAGAGATGACCGTTTGATCACATAAAACAAAGGTTTCGTGGCATATTTATGCCCCCAAAACAAGCGGACGTAGGACAGCGCCAACGTACTAGCAGCTAGCACTATGGAGCTGCGGTACAAACAAATGGTGCAGCGACATTTCCACCGAACGAAAACTAAAAGACATCGGACCAAACAAAAGCTGGGCTATCACTTCTTGCCCAAACAAGCCTTGCTCCTTCATATGCGACTTCCTTTTCTCTTATGGATGTTGAACTTTGAATTAGATGGGTTCACGACAGCGCGTTCTTTTTCGTGTCCTTGATGTTGCACTCGGATCAGGTCGGTTCTTGTCGGGAAATGAACAAATTGATCGGCAAAAGTCATATGTAAATGAATGCAAAGGTTACATATGAATGACTAACCCGGTCTAACCGAGTAGGGATGTAAAGTGCACCAACGTCTAGCAGAATTGTACTTTCTCCACTGCCGGTTGCTCATATCTAATTGGAATACTCCCTCCTTTGCCCGTACAACCAGCTCATTTTTGTCCTCAAATACGCGAGTAACCTTACTTGCATGTTTCCAATTGTATGGAAATGATGTGTCAAGGCCAAAAAAAGTATCCAATTCAAAATTTATATGACATGTCCATGACTCGTGATCGCTCGTTGATGATCTTGTACTGGCCCATGTTTGTAGGGTGAAGTCTCTTATAACCGCAAGGGCAACATCTCCATTATGTCCCTTGAAGATGTGAATGTTAAGCATGAATATATCATGCGTCTCATGAGGGCACTGAATATATTTCAGAGCCTTCTTTGCATGGTCAAGCTCAATGATATATCTAGACTTCGTTGGCCAGTACAAAATACCCCCTATGAGAGTTGCCGGTCTACGGTCAATCTCTGACAGCATCGGAGTTGATCGAGCTAGAAACTCCCATTCTTTTGAATCTGGTGAGTAGATATGAGCCTGTGCATCGTAACGTTTAGTTGTTATCCAAACAACCGAGAACTTGCCACAATGTGTAAACGGTTCAGAGTTGTTTCTCGAACAGAGAATTGAGCCGCTGCTTTCAATTGTGTGATTGCGCCACAATGGTGGTTCCTGGTATCGCTGTGAGAACTTGCCTAATTGGATCCCGGACTGATATATACCCACTGGATACATTAGAATGGAGTAGCACCATACCATCGCGGCATCCCAGGACATAGATTTTGGGACTGTTCACTTGAGACGGGATTGCCGGCATCTTCAAGATGGCCGGGTGAAGATCATGCTCTGTGATGAATCGATTGTCCTCGGAGTTGTTGGTGAAAAACCCTAGCAACGGGTTTCCTCCGTTGTGTGACACAGTTAGCTTTCTGAAATAATTGCTTCCCATACATTGCCTCCATGCTTTCTTGGTGCTCGATGCGGCTAGTAAGCAGGTTGGATGGGGAGGAAGCTCGACAAGAATCCGAGAGACTACATCTCCGGGCGGATCGTTGATTGTTGTGGGTGTCCTTCGACCGAAGCTGGTAGGATTATGCAAATCGCACGATGCATCGTCAAAATTATGTAAACAGCACACCTGCATCATCTATTTTTTAAAACAAAATGCAACATCTAATTTGACTAAGCAGCAAAATGCATCATCTAATTCATCATCAAAGTTTCCTAAACTGCACGGTGCATCAGCAAAATCAAAATAGTGTAAACAGCACAATGTACCCGCAAAATCAAAATAATGTAAACAGGACAATGCATCGGCAAAATCAAAATAATGTGAACAGCACAATGCATCAGCAAAATCAAAATATTGTAAACAGGACAATGCAATTGTAATCCTGTTGCATAATCAATGAAGCCCTTAATTTGCAAAAAAAAAACACCACAAAAATAGGACGCACCAACGGAAGGCAATCTCGCATATACGGTAATAATTGCTAACGTGTCAACACGATTGGAGGAAAAAGAGACCTCTACAGGACCCAAAACGCTGTGGTAACATCGGATGGGGTTAGCTTTGATATAGGTAATAAAATGTAAACAGCACAATACATCATCTAAGTTGACAGCAAAATTCTTCATCGAAATTTCCCACACTGTTCAAAGAATCAGAAAAATTACCTAAAAGGCTAAAAGAGCAAAATGCATCATCAGAGTAAAATATATGTAAACAGTACAATGCATCATCCAACTTTTGGCTAAACAGCAGAGAGCATTAGCTAGGTTGACAGAAAAAAAAAACAAAAAAAACCATGAAAAATTCCTGAAGAGGTGAGTGCATCAGAAAAATTACTACCTAAAAAGCATAATGAATCACCCAAATTACAAAAGAAGCAGAATGCATCATCAAAAATACAAAAACATCTCAATGCATCATCACGTCTGGTTTGGGCAAAAACCCAATCCACCGGATCTAACCTCATTGCCGTTGGGGAAGGTAGAACTTACAAAGGGGTTGACGAGTCACGATCATATGCAACAAGCGCCGCCTTAGATGAAGTCACCATCCAAGCTCTCGACGCGTTCAAAGCAGCCAGCTTCGAAGCCTCCGACGGTTCTCCCGGCTGCGCCGCCAAAACTCTCGAAGCACGCGCCAAGACTTTCCAACAAAATGCAGCTTCGATACGAGCATTTGCCCGCGCCACGGCGCCCGGGCCCGTCCTAGCCACCGCCTTCGCCTTTGCCTCCGCATCCGCATCCGCTTTACATGTCTCCGCCGATGCATGCAGAGCATCCGTCTCCGCTTTCCATGTATCCGCCGACGCAGTGTAGGCATCGAGCGACGCCGTTTTCATTTCCTAGAAAACCCAGTAAGTTACTCACATTGCAATCCCCAAATTAAGGTTATATCGAACACAATGACCGATGAACCTCTGTACTCGCCGGAGGTTGGAGATGTACATACCTGCGAAGATCGGTCCGGTGGTGCTTGACGGTGGTGCGTCGGGGACGGGGGAGAACTCGGCGGGGAGAATGGTGGCGCGGCCCAAGACGGCGGCGCGGAGAGGGGCGACGGTGCGGTCATCGAACCTCGGCAGACAGTATTTTGTATATATATATGAGAAGAAGAATAAAGTCTGGTCGAATGAGGCAGCGCGACCGGCGAGTACAACCGAAGGCTACTAGTGCTACCTTGGAGTATTGTAGTAATATAACATAATAAAAATAATGGCCTTGTTTAAACCACTCTTGTCAGTGTGGCATCGCGTCCAAATTTAATGCATTCTGTGGAAATCGGAATAATGCTGTAAAAACTCTCATACTAGTGTGGTATATAGCATGCACCGACACTTTTCAACAAAATGTCGTCTCCATTTCATAGGAGCCTGCTTGCACACTGGGATACGATGCTGACATGACGAAGGGCGCGAAGTATTTTGGAGTATTTCATTCGAGCAGATCGGGGCGACGGTGCGTCTTTGGAGGGAATACCGTGTGGTGTGTCTTTGGAGGGAATACCGTACGTACTTAGGAGTATTTCATTCGAGCAGACTCGCTTGCACACTCGGGATACGATGCCGACATGACGAAGGGCGCGAAGTTTGCGAAAATGGTTGTACTACCATCCGACCATTAGTATAATCATTGCGCGATAGCTTACACGAGAAGGAAAAGAGCCGAACAGCTGTGGATAATAAAAGCATTTGGCTCTTCGAGGATCCTTCTTCTACTGCCTTCTCAAAGGAGTACTACTATTGTAATCTTTTTTTGTTTTTACGGGACCTTCGGGTCCCTTCCCCGTTGAAAAGTGAAGTGTTTCGAATACATTCATATGCCTATGTTTCTATTTTTACAAGCAAATAAATAACAAAGGATGACTCAATGCACAAGTTGATCTCATTTTGAAAAAAATTTAAACTTCTTCTATTGTATTCAAATTTGATTAGAAGGAGTCGATCGATTGTACATGCCAATCGTATAGCTTGGTGGGTGGATTGGCATTTGAAGTTTGGTCATTGTGTTCTTGTTTGTTACCACCCTCGCAAGGCACGTCCAAGTATTTCTGTCGGAATTTATGGCATGTATGTAGTTAAATAACCTACATTATTTCAATTATGAGTTTAATTACTAGGCAAAAGCTTAAAAATCCATACATAGTTGCGGATTAAGATGAACAAATCCTTGAACCTATATCTACAAAATTGATGGCACTAACACATCCTACCAAGCGGAAAGCATGTCTATCCTATCGCTTCCAAAAGGTGGAATTATGACAATAATGTGCAACCGTTAAAATTTGGTAGCCCTCCTTCACAAATAACACACATCTAGCCATTTTTGTACGAGTAATAAAAAAGGAAATCATTCTTTCATGCATGCATATAATTGTTAGAATCTCTTGTTTGTGAAGTTGCTTAAAATACGATCTCTTCCAAACTTGAGGTCATATGATAACTAAAAAGTTTTGTATGGCGGGATTTTGCATCAAAGTACATGCGCACAATACTCACTTGTGGGCAGAAAGCCAAACAAACTCATATTACTAGGTTTGTATTAATTTGTTCTAGAAATTTCACCATCACACATGATTTTGTGCTTGCGTTAATTTTACTTAAAAAACTTCTTCCAAATTCAAATTTTCTTCAAACATGCCAACGGTACATGTCTACCAATTAATAATTAAGGGTACACCACACGTACTGCCTCGTAGGGTACATAAAAAATTACTATATTTTATGGCATGTACTAATTTCACATAATCTACAACTCAATGTTGAGTTTAATGATCAGCCCAGAACTAGAAAACAAATATACATATAGTTGCAAATTAACCTAGAAAAGCTCTAGTATCCTTTAAAACCCTAGAAAATGGCCATGCATGCATGCATCCTACCCATAATAATTAATTAAGGTCTCGATCTCTATACTCGCTCACGAAGTTTGGAATTCTGGCAAATATGCAACTTGTTTCATTAATTTACCATGGCGAGATAGATGCATGCACATCGATCTCTTAAAAAATATAAGGGCTCCTTTGATTCATAGGATTGATATAGGAATTATGTAGGAATTGGATCCTATAGGAAAATTTCTATACAAGTCATTTGATTCATAGGAACATATCCTATAGGAATTATTCCTATAGGAATCTTGTAGTACAAATCCTATAGGAAAAAAGCATTAGCTCATACCTCATGGAAAAATTCCTTTGCTACAATCAAAGACACACCATATTCCTATAGGATTCAACTTGGCATGACATTCCAATCCTACACCTTTCCTATTCCTACACTCTTCATATTCCTATGAATCAAAGGAGCCCTAAGTTTGTAAAGGATTTGGCATCCATATATGCTCACCGGATATATAGATAAGGCCAAGCAAACACATCGAATATTTGTGAAGAAATGTTTTTGCTAGAACCTTCAAATTTTTAGATTTACATCACACACAAAGAACACACCTTTAATTTCGCCAGGTTTGTGCACTAATAAAGTACTTCTACGAGTACTAGAAATTGGATTGTTCTACTCCGGAGTGATATGCTCACCGGAGTATTTTTGGATCTTAGCTGGAGCGGCGTTTGGCGGTTGCACGAAGCCGTGCTGGATGTTAAGCCTGTCGAGGCACGCCTGGTGGAAAGCGTGCGCCACCTTAGCCTCATCGGCGCGCCGCTGCAATGCTGCGTCCCCGGGATTTGCAGCCGCCGCATTCTTAGCCTGCACGAAAGCTTGCGAGCATCCCGGCATCTATAGAGTGCCGGGAACATCACGTTATATACGAGCTCCTTGGCGGTGTTGCTCCCGCAAAGGGCGTCGCCGTGATGCGCTTCGAAAGAACGGCCCGGCTCCACGGCCGGCACCGCCTGAAGTGCGGTCGGATTAGGCGGCTGGCCACGGGAGCTCCCTGCCTCCGCATCGTTCGCGCCGGCCGGGAAGGGGATCTCACCTGCTGGCAAAGAAAACCATGCGGCATGCGCGGGCGGAAAAGCCGGCCAGGGCCGAGCGGGCGTCGCATGCGGGGTTGCGTGGGAGATCCCTGCCTCTGCATCCATCGGCCCGCACGGGAAGCGGCTGGCGAGGGGCTCCACGGCCAGCGCCGCCGCCGCGGGCTGAACAACCGGCCAGTGCAGAGCGGGCGGGTTATGCCTTGGTGCGCGATGGACGAAGCGAAGGCGGCGCTGATGCTCCGCTTCCTCGTCGGTGGTAGGACTACGCGCGCGGCGACCAGAGCCAAGTCGGAAGGCCATAGCTATGTCGATTGGTCACTTAAGCTGGAGAGATGAAGTTGTTGCTTATACGGGTTCACTGCCACGTTGGGTTAAGACGGGCAAAGTTGGTCAATGCCTAGGAAGTTGGAATCGTTTTGGCCCCAATTTTTTAATTACCTTGCGGTTCATCTCTCGGTCTCTCCCACCTCTTCACTATCCCTCCCCTTGCCTCCTTTCATGCTTCATCGTAGTGCATCTTGTTTTTCTAGCACCTTCACAAAAATCATACACATTTGGCCGATTCTGTCATTGTGTGCACTAATAAAGTAAAAAAATCCATTATATGTGAATAAACGTTTAATACACTAGCTCGCAAAGATGTTTCTCAAGGCGATATGCACAATGCCCGCCAAAAATGGGTCATGATAACTAAATTTCGTGTTAATTTTTGCATGACATGTACTCACTTGTGTATGAAGCCAAGCAAACTCATAATCTATACCAAAAAATGTGAAAGAGTTCTTTTTAGTATCCTTCATACATGGGGTTCCTATTTGTACTTTCTATTTTTACTAGTTACAAGTACTCATGCATGAAAACTTTTGAAAATATGTGCATTTTGGGCTATGTGGAGACATGGTACAATAATATATTCAAGTTGATATACAAAGTCTAGACATATTCAAACTAGACAAATAATGTATCTAACCCCCGACCCTAAACTCTGTCTTATGAAGTCAAGCATGCATGAAGAGAATTGGTTTTGGGTTTCAAACATGGAAATTTCAAAATCATCCCAAAAGCTTCATTTTAGAGCGACTAAGAAGGATCCAGGCTTACCTTTCCATTTTCATGTTTTAAACTTGTTTAAATCTTGGTCAAATCTAGGATTTGACCACGATTCAAATGGGCATAAAATAAAAAAATGAAAAAATGAAAAACCAAAGCGCACATAGTCTTCTTATATGTCATATAGTAAGCATTAAAGTTGGTAAACAAGGTCTAGACATATTCAAACTAGACAAATCATGTATCTACCCCCTAACCCCTAAACTCTGTCTTATGACGAAGTCAAGCATGAAGATTAAGTGGTTTTGGGTTTCAAACATGGAAATTTCAAAAACCTCCCAAAAACTTCATTTTAGGGTGACTAAGAAGGATACATGCTTCCCTTTTCATTTTCATGTTCTATACTTGTTTAAATCTTGGTCAAACCTAGGATTTGACCAAGATTCAAATGTGCATCAAAATTCCAAAAAAATCAGAAAAATGAAAAACCAAAGCACATAGTTTTCTTATGTCATATAGTAAGCATTAAAGTTGATAAACAAGGGTCTAGACATATTCAAACAAGAAAAATCATGTATCTACCCCCTAACCCTAAACTTTGTCTTATGTAGTCAAGCATGAAGAGAAGTGGTTTTGGGTTTCAAATATGGAAATTTCAAAAACCTATCAAAAGCTTCATTTTAGAGTGACTAAGAAGGATCCATGCTTACCTTTTCATTTTCATATTTGAAACTTGTTTAAATCATTGTCAAACCTAGGATTTGACCAAGATTTAAATGGGCATAAAATTAAAAAAATTGGAAAAATGAAAAACAAAAGCACATAGTCTTCTTATGTCACATATATATAGTAAGCATTCAAAAGTTGATAAACAAGGTCTAGCTAGACATATTCAAATAAGACAAATCATGTATCTACCCCTCTAACCCTAAACTCTGTCTTATGAAGTCAAGCATGAAGAGAAGTGGTTTTAGGTTTCAAACATGGAAATTTCAAAAACCTCCCAAAAACTTCATTTTAGAGTGACTAAGAAGGATACATGTTTCCCTTTTCATTTTCATGTTTTAAACTTGTTTAAATCTTGGTCAAACCTAGGATTTGACCAAGATACAAATGGGCACAAAAAAATGAAAAACAAAAAGCACATAGTGTTCTTATGTCATATCGTAAGCATTCAAGTTGATAAACAAGGTCTAGATATATCCAAACCAGACAAATCATGTATGTACCCCGTGTCGATCTTATGAAGTCTAGCATGAAGAAAAGTCGTTTTGGCCGGGTTTCAAACATGGAAATTTCAAGAACATCCCAAAAGCTTCATTTTAGAGCGACTAAGAAGGATCCGAGGCTTACCTTTCCATTTTCATGATTTAAACTTGTTTAAATCTTGGTCAAATCTTGCTCAAGCATGAAGATAAGTGGTTTTGGGTTTCAAACATGGAAATTTCAAAAACCTCCCAAAAACTTCATTTTAGGGTGACTAAGAAGGATACGGGCTTCCCTTTTCATTTTCATGTTCTATATATACTTGTTTAAATCTTGGTCAAACCTAGGATTTGACCAAGATTCAAATGTGCATCAAAATTCTAAAAAAATCAGAAAAATGAAAAACCAAAGCACATAGTCTTCTTATGTCATATAGTAAGCATTAAAGTTGATAAACATGGTCTAGACATATTCAAACCATACAAATCATGTATCTACCCCCTATCGACCCTAAACTTCGTCTTATGAAGTCAAGCATGAAGAGAAGTGGTTTTGGGTTTCAAACATGGAAATTTCAAAAACCTCCCAAAATTAAAGCTTCATTTTAGAGTGACTAGTTAAGAAGGATCCAGGCTTACCTTTTCATTTTCATGTTTTAAACTTGTTTAAATCTTGGTCAAACCTAGGATTTGACCAATATTCAAATGGGCATAAAATAAAAAATAAATAAAATAAAAAACCAAAGCACATAGTCTTCTTATGTCATATAGTAAGCATTCAAAAGTTCATAAACAAGGTCTAGACATATTCAAACCAGACAAATCATGTTCCCCCTAACCCTAAACTTTGTCTTAATTATATATGAAGTCAAGCATGAAGCGGAGAAGTGTGGTTTTGGGTTTCAAACATGGAAATTTCAAAAACCTCCCAAAAAGCTTCATTTTAATTAGACTGGCTGGTTAATTAAGAAGGATCCATGATTAATTACCTTTTCATTGTCATGTTTTAAACTTGTTTAAATCTTGGTCGAACCTAGGATTTGACCAAGATTCAAATGGGCATAAAAATTCAGAAAAAAATCGAAAGAATGAAAAACCAAAGCACATAGCCTTGTTATGTCATATAGTAAGCATTCAAATTGATAAACATGGTCTAGACATATTCAAACCAGAAAAATCATGTATCTACCCCTAACCCTAAACTCTGTCTTATGAAGTCAAGCATGAACGAAGTACGGTGGTTTTGGGTTTCAAACATGGCAAATTCAAGAACCTCCCAAAAGCTTCATTTTAGAGTTACTAAGAGAAAGATCCAGACTTAATTACCTTATCATTTTCACATGTTAAACTTGTTTAAATCTTGCTCAACAAACCTAGGATTTTACCAAGATTCTCAAATGGGCATAAAAATCAAAAAATGAAATACCAATGCACATAGTCCTCTTATGTCATATAGTAAGCATTCAAGTTGATAAACAAGGTCTAGACATATTCAAACAAGACAAATCATGTATCTACCCCCTATCGACCCTAAACTTCGTCTTATGAAGTCAAGCATGAAGAGAAGTGGTTTTGGGTTTCAAACATGGAAATTTCAAAAACCTCCCAAAATTCAGCTTCATTTTAGAGCGACTAAGAAGGATCGATGCTTACCTTTTCATTTCCATGTTTTAAACTTATTTAAATCTTGGTCAAACCTAGGATTTGACCAAGATTCAAATGGGCATAAAAATTCAGACAAAAAATCTAAAGAATGAAAAACCAAAGCACATAGCCTTCTTAATTATGTCATATAGTAAACACTCAAGTTGATAAACAAGGTCTAGACATATTCAAACCAGAAAAATCATGTGTATATCTACCCCTAACCCTAAACTTTGTCTTATGAAGTCAATCATGAAGAGAATTGGTTTTGGGTTTCAAACATGGAAATTTCAAGTACGTCCCAAAAGCTTCATATATTTTAGAGTGACTAATTAAGAAGGATCTTGGCTTACGTTTTCATTTTCATGCTTGAAACTTGTTTAAATCTTGGTTGAACCTAGGATTTGACCAGAATCAAATGTGCATAAAATTCTTAAAAAAAATAGAAAAATGAAAAACAAAAGCACATGGTCTTCTTATGTCATATAGTAAGCATTCAAGTTGATAAACAAGGTTTAGACATATTCAAACCAGACAAATCATGTATCTACCCCCTAACCCTAAACTCGGTCTTATGAAGTCTAGCATGAGGAGAAGTCGTTTTGGGTTTCAAACGTTTAAGCCAAAAGCCCCATTTCAAATATTTCAAACTTATTCAAATTTGGTTCAAATTTGAAAGACACACAAGTTATAGCACACATAGTGCATACATTCTCACACATACTGCACTAGATGCTAACCCGGCCTATAGTTTGAGGCCATTGGATGAGGTCGAAAAAAATCTTGGATTAGAAATGGGGTTGTTCGAACCCCGTAGTTGGATTTTTTGAACCTTGATCTGTAGTACTGGGGCAAAACCCTAGTTTAACCTATTTAATTATAGATTCGTAGGTCGATTTTTCTACCTTTTTATTATTACTATGCAGCACATGTGTGTTTGCCCGTCGAGTGAAACTCGGAGGAAGAGGGATCACTCGGAAGGAGAGAAGAAGGGAGAGAATTATGGTGTCTCCCCTTTTCGGGTGATGATGTTGACTTTTGTGCAGGGTTTGTCAGTGAGCAGGAGGTGCGAGCGAGCGAGCGAGCGAGTCGAGCGAGGCCGAGAATGAGAGAGATTTGTTTTTTTTTTGTGAGAGGGACAACCGAAGGATCCAGAAGGACCCACGGACTTCCAATACGCATCCTGATGCGTCTTCTCTTGACAAAGAAAATGGCTGGGAGTTTGCGTACCTATTGCACGTGACTTGTGCTCACTGAAGTGTGGGACCTCACGCATGGGCACCACACGTAAGTGACAGACTCTGTTGGTGTAAAAGCTCGGTTGATTATTATAGTGCATTAGAACAAAGTTTCCTATGGATTCAAGGGTAGGAAATCCAAGTTAACTCATTTACATGACATTATTTTTTCCATGAAGCAAAGTTAACGCACCTATCAATTGGTACATTTTGGAGTGACTAAGAAGGATCCGGGCTTACTTATTCGTTTTCACGTGTAAAACTTGTCTAAATCTTGGTCAAACAAAATTGGCAGAAAATTCAAAAAAAAAAACAGAAAAATGAAAAACCAAAGCACATAGTCTTCTTATGTCATATAGTAAGCATTAAAGTTGATAAACAAGGTCTAGACATATTCAAACCATACAAATCATGTATCTACCCGCTAACCCCTAAACTATGTCTTAAGAAGTCAAGCATGAAGAGAAGTGGTTTTGGGTTTCAAACATGGAAATTTCAAAAACCTCCCAAAACTTCATTTTAGGGTGACTAAGAAGGATACGGGCTTCCCTTTTCATTTTCATGTTCTATACTTGTTTAAATCTTGGTCAAACCTAGGATTTGACCAAGATTCAAATGGGCACAAAAAAATAAAAATAAAAAGCACATAGTGTTCTTATGTCATATCGTAAGCATTCAAGTTGATAAACAAGGTCTAGATATATCCAAACCGGACAAATCATGTATCTACCCCCTATCGACCCTAAACTTCGTCTTATGAAGTCAAGCATGAAGAGAAGTGGTTTTGGGTTTCAAACATGGAAATTTCAAAAAACCTCCCAAAATTCAGCTTCATTTTAGAGCGACTAAGAAGGATCGATGCTTACCTTTTCATTTCCATGTTTTAAACTTATTTAAATCTTGGTCAAACCTAGGATTTGACCAAGATTCAAATGGGCATAAAAATTCAGACAAAAAATCTAAAGAATGAAAAACCAAAGCACACATAGCCTTCTTAATTATGTCATATAGTAAACACTCAAGTTGATAAACAAGGTCTAGACATATTCAAACCAGAAAAATTATGTGTATATCTACCCCTAACCCTAAACTCTGTCTTATGAAGTCAATCTAGGATTTGACCAAGATTCAAATGGGCATAAAATAAAAAAACAGAAAAATGAAAAACCAAAGCGCACATAGTCTTCTTATATGTCATATAGTAAGCATTAAAGTTGATAAACAAGGTCTGGACATATTCAAACTAGCTAGACAAATCATGTATCTACCCCCTAACCCCTAAACTCTGTCTTATGACGAAGTCAAGCATGAAGATAAGTGGTTTTGGGTTTCAAACATGGAAATTTCAAAAACCTCCCAAAAACTTCATTTTAGGGTGACTAAGAAGGATACAGGCTTCCCTTTTCATTTTCATGTTCTATACTTGTTTAAATCTTGGTCAAACCTAGGATTTGACCAAGATTCAAATGTGCATCAAAATTCCAAAAAAATCAGAAAAATGAAAAACCAAAGCACATACTGTAGTTTTCTTATGTCACATACATATATATAGTAAGCATTCAAAAGTTGATAAACAAGGTCTAGCTAGACATATTCAAATAAGACAAATCATGTATCTACCCCTCTAAAACCATAAACTTTGTCTTATGAAGTCAAGCATGAAGAGAAGTGGTTTTTGGTTTCAAACATGGAAATTTCAAAAACCTCCCAAAATTAAAGCTTCATTTTAGAGTGACTAGTTAAGAAGGATCCAGGCTTATATACCTTTTCATTTTCATGTTTTGAACTTGTTTAAATCTTGGTCAAACCTAGGATTTGACCAATATTCAAATGGGCATAAAATAAAAAAATAAAAAATAAAAAACCAAAGCACATAGTCTTCTTATGTCATATATAGTAAGCATTCAAAAGTTCATAAACAAGGTCTAGACATATTCAAACCAGACAAATCATGTTCCCCCTAACCCTAAACTTTGTCTTAATTATATATGAAGTCAAGCATGAAGCAGAGAAGTGTGGTTTTGGGTTTCAAACATGGAAATTTCAAAAACCTCCCAAAAAGCTTCATTTTAATTAGACTGGCTGGTTAATTAAGAAGGATCCATGATTAATTACCTTTTCATTGTCATGTTTTAAACTTGTTTAAATCTTGGTCGAACCTAGGATTTGACCAAGATTCAAATGGGCATAAAAATTCAGAAAAAATCGAAAGAATGAAAAACCAAAGCACATAGCCTTGTTATGTCATATAGTAAGCATTCAAATTGATAAACATGGTCTAGACATATTCAAACCAGAAAAATCATGTATCTACCCCTAACCCTAAACTCTGTCTTATGAAGTCAAGCATGAACGAAGTACGGTGGTTTTGGGTTTCAAACATGGCAAATTCAAGAACCTCCCAAAAGCTTCATTTTAGAGTTACTAAGAGAAAGATCCAGACTTAATTACCTTATCATTTTCACATGTTAAACTTGTTTAAATCTTGCTCAACAAACCTAGGATTTTACCAAGATTCTCAAATGGGCATAAAAATCAAAAAATGAAATACCAATGCACATAGTCCTCTTATGTCATATAGTAAGCATTCAAGTTGATAAACAAGGTCTAGACATATTCAAACAAGACAAATCATGTATCTACCCCCTATCGACCCTAAACTTCGTCTTATGAAGTCAAGCATGAAGAGAAGTGGTTTTGGGTTTCAAACATGGAAATTTCAAAAACCTCCCAAAATTCAGCTTCATTTTAGAGCGACTAAGAAGGATCGATGCTTACCTTTTCATTTCCATGTTTTAAACTTATTTAAATCTTGGTCAAACCTAGGATTTGACCAAGATTCAAATGGGCATAAAAATTCGGACAAAAAATCTAAAGAATGAAAAACCAAAGCACATAGCCTTCTTAATTATGTCATATAGTAAACACTCAAGTTGATAAACAAGGTCTAGACATATTCAAACCAGAAAAATCATGTGTATATCTACCCCTAACCCTAAACTCTGTCTTATGAAGTCAATCATGAAGAGAATTGGTTTTGGGTTTCAAACATGGAAATTTCAAGTACGTCCCAAAAGCTTCATATATTTTAGAGTGACTAATTAAGAAGGATCTTGGCTTACGTTTTCATTTTCATGCTTGAAACTTGTTTAAATCTTGGTTGAACCTAGGATTTGACCAGAATCAAATGTGCATAAAATTCTTAAAAAAAATAGAAAAATGAAAAACAAAAGCACATGGTCTTCTTATGTCATATAGTAAGCATTCAAGTTGATAAACAAGGTTTAGACATATTCAAACCAGACAAATCATGTATCTACCCCCTAACCCTAAACTCGGTCTTATGAAGTCTAGCATGAGGAGAAGTCGTTTTGGGTTTCAAACGTTTAAGCCAAAAGCCCCATTTCAAATATTTCAAACTTATTCAAATTTGGTTCAAATTTGAAAGACACACAAGTTATAGCACACATAGTGCATACATTCTCACACATACTCCACTAGATGCTAACCCGGCCTATAGTTTGAGGCCATTGGATGAGGTCGAAAAAATCTTGGATTAGAAATGGGGTTGTTCGAACCCCGTAGTTGGATTTTTTGAACCTTGATCCGTAGTACTTGGGCAAAACCCTAGTTTAACCTATTTAATTATAGATTCGTAGGTCGATTTTTCTACCTTTTTATTATTACTATGCAGCACATGTGTGTTTGCCCGTCGAGTGAAACTCGGAGGAAGAGGGATCACTCGGAAGGAGAGAAGAAGGGAGAGAATTATGGTGTCTCCCCTTTTCGGGTGATGATGTTGACTTTTGTGCGGGGTTTGTCAGTGAGCAGGAGGTGCGAGCGAGCGAGCGAGCGAGTCGAGCGAGGCCGAGAATGAGAGAGATTTGTTTTTTTTTGTGAGAGGGACAACGGAAGGATCCAGAAGGACCCACAGACTTCCAATACGCATCCCGATGCGTCTTCTCTTGACAAAGAAAATGGCTGGGAGTTTGCGTACCTATTGCACGTGACTTGTGCTCACTGAAGTGTGGGACCTCACGCATGGGCACCACACGTAAGTGACAGACCTGTTGGTGTAAAAGCTCGGTTGATTATTATAGTGCATTAGAACAAAGTTTCCTATGGATTCAAGGGTAGGAAATCCAAGTTAACTCATTTACATGACATTATTTTTTCCATGAAGCAAAGTTAACGCACCTATCAATTGGTACATTTTGGAGTGACTAAGAAGGATCCAGGCTTACTTATTCGTTTTCACGTGTAAAACTTGTCTAAATCTTGGTCAAACAAAATTGGCAGAAAATTCAAAAAAAAAAACAGAAAAATGAAAAACCAAAGCACATAGTCTTCTTATGTCATATAGTAAGCATTAAAGTTGATAAACAAGGTCTAGACATATTCAAACCATACAAATCATGTATCTACCCGCTAACCCCTAAACTATGTCTTAAGAAGTCAAGCATGAAGAGAAGTGGTTTTGGGTTTCAAACATGGAAATTTCAAAAACCTCCCAAAACTTCATTTTAGGGTGACTAAGAAGGATACAGGCTTCCCTTTTCATTTTCATGTTCTATACTTGTTTAAATCTTGGTCAAACCTAGGATTTGACCAAGATTCAAATGGGCACAAAAAAATAAAAATAAAAAGCACATAGTGTTCTTATGTCATATCGTAAGCATTCAAG
The DNA here is from genome assembly GCF_022539505.1 of Lolium rigidum. Taxonomy (NCBI): domain Eukaryota; kingdom Viridiplantae; phylum Streptophyta; class Magnoliopsida; order Poales; family Poaceae; genus Lolium; species Lolium rigidum. The sequence continues at coordinate 363,402,527 of NC_061508.1, read as the reverse complement.
TTGATAAACAAGGTCTAGATATATCCAAACCAGACAAATCATGTATCTACCCCCTATCGACCCTAAACTTCGTCTTATGAAGTCAAGCATGAAGAGAAGTGGTTTTGGGTTTCAAACATGGAAATTTCAAAAAACCTCCCAAAATTCAGCTTCATTTTAGAGCGACTAAGAAGGATCGATGCTTACCTTTTCATTTCCATGTTTTAAACTTATTTAAATCTTGGTCAAACCTAGGATTTGACCAAGATTCAAATGGGCATAAAAATTCGGACAAAAAATCTAAAGAATGAAAAACCAAAGCACACATAGCCTTCTTAATTATGTCATATAGTAAACACTCAAGTTGATAAACAAGGTCTAGACATATTCAAACCAGAAAAATTATGTGTATATCTACCCCTAACCCTAAACTCTGTCTTATGAAGTCAATCTAGGATTTGACCAAGATTCAAATGGGCATAAAATAAAAAAACAGAAAAATGAAAAACCAAAGCGCACATAGTCTTCTTATATGTCATATAGTAAGCATTAAAGTTGATAAACAAGGTCTGGACATATTCAAACTAGCTAGACAAATCATGTATCTACCCCCTAACCCCTAAACTCTGTCTTATGACGAAGTCAAGCATGAAGATAAGTGGTTTTGGGTTTCAAACATGGAAATTTCAAAAACCTCCCAAAAACTTCATTTTAGGGTGACTAAGAAGGATACAGGCTTCCCTTTTCATTTTCATGTTCTATACTTGTTTAAATCTTGGTCAAACCTAGGATTTGACCAAGATTCAAATGTGCATCAAAATTCCAAAAAAATCAGAAAAATGAAAAACCAAAGCACATACTGTAGTTTTCTTATGTCACATACATATATATAGTAAGCATTCAAAAGTTGATAAACAAGGTCTAGCTAGACATATTCAAATAAGACAAATCATGTATCTACCCCTCTAAAACCATAAACTCTGTCTTATGAAGTCAAGCATGAAGAGAAGTGGTTTTTGGTTTCAAACATGGAAATTTCAAAAACCTCCCAAAATTAAAGCTTCATTTTAGAGTGACTAGTTAAGAAGGATCCAGGCTTATATACCTTTTCATTTTCATGTTTTGAACTTGTTTAAATCTTGGTCAAACCTAGGATTTGACCAATATTCAAATGGGCATAAAATAAAAAAATAAAAAAATAAAAAACCAAAGCACATAGTCTTCTTATGTCATATATAGTAAGCATTCAAAAGTTCATAAACAAGGTCTAGACATATTCAAACCAGACAAATCATGTTCCCCCTAACCCTAAACTTTGTCTTAATTATATATGAAGTCAAGCATGAAGCAGAGAAGTGTGGTTTTGGGTTTCAAACATGGAAATTTCAAAAACCTCCCAAAAAGCTTCATTTTAATTAGACTGGCTGGTTAATTAAGAAGGATCCATGATTAATTACCTTTTCATTGTCATGTTTTAAACTTGTTTAAATCTTGGTCGAACCTAGGATTTGACCAAGATTCAAATGGGCATAAAAATTCAGAAAAAATCGAAAGAATGAAAAACCAAAGCACATAGCCTTGTTATGTCATATAGTAAGCATTCAAATTGATAAACATGGTCTAGACATATTCAAACCAGAAAAATCATGTATCTACCCCTAACCCTAAACTCTGTCTTATGAAGTCAAGCATGAACGAAGTACGGTGGTTTTGGGTTTCAAACATGGCAAATTCAAGAACCTCCCAAAAGCTTCATTTTAGAGTTACTAAGAGAAAGATCCAGACTTAATTACCTTATCATTTTCACATGTTAAACTTGTTTAAATCTTGCTCAACAAACCTAGGATTTTACCAAGATTCTCAAATGGGCATAAAAATCAAAAAATGAAATACCAATGCACATAGTCCTCTTATGTCATATAGTAAGCATTCAAGTTGATAAACAAGGTCTAGACATATTCAAACAAGACAAATCATGTATCTACCCCCTATCGACCCTAAACTTCGTCTTATGAAGTCAAGCATGAAGAGAAGTGGTTTTGGGTTTCAAACATGGAAATTTCAAAAACCTCCCAAAATTCAGCTTCATTTTAGAGCGACTAAGAAGGATCGATGCTTACCTTTTCATTTCCATGTTTTAAACTTATTTAAATCTTGGTCAAACCTAGGATTTGACCAAGATTCAAATGGGCATAAAAATTCAGACAAAAAATCTAAAGAATGAAAAACCAAAGCACATAGCCTTCTTAATTATGTCATATAGTAAACACTCAAGTTGATAAACAAGGTCTAGACATATTCAAACCAGAAAAATCATGTGTATATCTACCCCTAACCCTAAACTCTGTCTTATGAAGTCAATCTAGGATTTGACCAAGATTCAAATGGGCATAAAATAAAAAAACAGAAAAATGAAAAACCAAAGCGCACATAGTCTTCTTATATGTCATATAGTAAGCATTAAAGTTGATAAACAAGGTCCGGACATATTCAAACTAGCTAGACAAATCATGTATCTACCCCCTAACCCCTAAACTCGTCTTATGACGAAGTCAAGCATGAAGATAAGTGGTTTTGGGTTTCAAACATGGAAATTTCAAAAACCTCCCAAAAACTTCATTTTAGGGTGACTAAGAAGGATACAGGCTTCCCTTTTCATTTTCATGTTCTATACTTGTTTAAATCTTGGTCAAACCTAGGATTTGACCAAGATTCAAATGTGCATCAAAATTCCAAAAAAATCAGAAAAATGAAATACCAATGCACATAGTTTTCTTATGTCACATTGTTATCACTAGAATTTAACCGAGTCAGAGGTGGGCCGCAATCAAGATGGGCTTAAAGAAATGTACATGGAGGATTATGTGAATCGGCCTTTTATACCAAGTTGGGCTTAATTGCCCATGTATCTGTAACATATTAGATCGTATTTTAGTTTAGAGAGTTAGAATCTTACTCGTGCACGGTTCGGCTCACTGCCTATTATTAGAAAGTCTCCGGACTATAAATATGTACCTAGGGTTTATGGAATAAACAACAACACAACGTTCACCCCAAAACAAACCAATCTCGGCGCATCGCCAACTCCTTCGTCTCGAGGGTTTCAATCGGGTAGCGACATGTCGCCTAGATCGCATCTTGCGATCTAGGCAGCACAAGCTCCACGTTGTTCATGCGTTGCCCGTATCGAAGCGTCGTTGATGGCGGGCAACGTAGTTATCATAGATGTGTTAGGGTTAGCATAGTTCTTCGTATAACATGCTTACGTAGTGCAACCCTTGCATGTCTAGCCGCCCTCACACCTATCTCGGGTGTGGGGGCGGCACCCCGCTTGTTCATTATTTAGTAGATCTGATCCGTTACGATTGCTCCTTGCTCGCAAGGATTAGTTTAATATCCGCAATAGTTAGGCCTTACAAAGGGGAGGATCCAGCGGCACGTAGGGTGGCGTTCGCAAGTCCTAAACAGGATGTTCGAGGATCAACGTCATGTTGGTTTTGTGGCCTTGTTTAGGATCGACTACGAGCACCAGTGCGTGGCCGCGAGGCCCAACTCTGGAGTAGGATGATCCGATTATGCGGTGAAAACCCTAAATCGTCGTAGATCTCATTAGCTTTATCTTGATCAAGCAGGATCACCAAGTATTCGTGCACCCCGTACTGAATCATGGGTGGATCGGCTCTTTGAGCCGATTCACGGGATAACCTCGAGAGCCGATCGAGGCTCGTATTTAATGTTTACGTGTATGCCATGCAGGAACTAAGCGAGGCATCCCCATCACCTTCCCGACCAGGTATAGGTCAGGTGGCACGCCCTGCACTCTCGCATCGCCGCGTGTGACCGAAGAGCATTGCGGGCCGTCGCTCGGAGGGGTCTCGACCAGCCGCGGCTCTAGGCTCTTCCCGGCTCTACCGTGTTGACGGTCGCTGCCCGCCGGTGGGTTTTGGCGGTCAACACATTCCGCACGCCCGGTGGGACTATCGTCTACATCAACCACATCGCCATCTACATCTGAGATGGCGGACGGACGCACGCCGGTCACCTACGAGGAGTTACCTGCCAGAGCTCAAGAAGAAACACGACGAGATCAAGGTCACCCTCGAAGCCGACCTCATCGGCTCTTTTCGCAGAACCCGTACCCATGGCATCGGATGGAAGGGATTCTCACCGGAAGGTGCACTCGATGGGATAGACCTCTGCGCCCGTCGGAGGAACGCACCGAGGGCCTACGGCAGGGAGATCAACTACTTGGTGGCTCACTCGCTACACCGCCACTCTGAGACTTGGTCAACGTGTTGGAGCGTCTCGCTCGCGCGTGATCCGAGGAGATCATGAGCCACCGGTACTCGCCGTCAGGACCAGCTCTCGGGACGCATCAAGGAGAGTTGCCACTCCAGTCCCGTCAACCGCTGCCATATGCGTTGGCGGCACCAGGCTCAAGTGCCGGCTACACCGGCATTCGTCGTCTACAAGATCGATGGTGGCCCTAGTGACTACCGGTCTTGGCTGAGGCGCCCAAGGAGATCCCTCAAGGATACGCGTGCACGTATGTGCCGGATTGTGGCAACCGGCCACTCTCGAACCGAGCCACAACGTCGGGGACTCCGGCGCAAACAGGAGGAACGTCGAAGAACAGAGCTTGAGAAGCGGACGTGGCTAACTAAGTACGCCACCCCGACGAAACTCCCGAGCCCAGCCTCTCGCAGTTGGCTCAGAGCCGGAAAAGCAAACATGGCTGGCTAAGTACGCCACCCGGCCGAATCTTCGGAGTGCATCTCCTGCAGCCAGGCACAGCGGATCGATCGAGTACCATACTGAGAGACCAGTTCGGCATGGTGCCGAAAAGAAGGGCAATCGGCTATTCCAAGCCGTACCCCGGCGAGTACGAGATGATCCCGCTGCCACCTAAATATCGGCTCCCTGACTTCTCCAAATTCAGTGGATCGGATGGCTCCGACTCCATCGAGCACATCGGCCGATATTTGGCGCAACTAGGACCGGCTCGGTTGTCGGATCGGCTACGCGTGAGGCTCTTTTCCACAGTCCCTCACAGGATCGGCTTTTGGATGGTATACCTCTTTGCCGACCAACTCCATCCAGCCTTGGAAGCAATTGGAAGAACGGTTCCATATGCAATACCATTCGGAAGCTTCCGAGTCTAGCATTGCCGATCTAGCACAACTACGTCGAAGCGCGGAGAGACGGTGACGGAGTACATCCGGCGCTTCGGAGATCTTAGGAACCGATGTTATTCGGTTCGTATAACTGAAAAGGAAGCAGTCGAGTTGGCAGTAGCTGGCCTTGCAACACAGCTCAAGGACATGGCCTCCCAAGCAGATTATCCCTCGCTGGCGCACATGGTTCAGAAACTATCAGCATATGAACAGCGCCACCCAGACCTGTACCAGGACAAGTTCAAGCGTGCAGTAGTCATGGTCGATACAGAGGAAGGTGAAGTGCTCGCGGGAGACCAAGAAGTAGCAGTGGCCGAGTGGACTCGGGAGGAACCCCCGTGTCCCGCAAATGGGTAAAGCCACCGGGGGCCGCCCGGGGATTTGATTTTGACGTGACCAAGGCTGAACAAATCTTCGACCTCCTGCTCAAGGAGAAACGAGTTGACGATCCACGAAGGTCTCAAGTTCCCCACGGCGCAAGAGCTAAACGGAAAGCCGTCATCGCAAATTCCACAACTCGCTCTCCCATGCTACCAACGACCGCAGGTGTGGCGTCAGCACATCCAAGCGGCGATAGAGAAGGGGCGTCTAATTTTCAACCAGTACGCCATGAAGGTCGACACCCAACCCTTCCCCGCCGTTAACATGGTGGAAGTCACCCACCCTGAGGGTTGCCAGCCAGGTCCATCGTTCAGCATCAACATGGTAGGACCTGGGAACCACTCTGGCAAGGATGGAGATGAGGGCAGCTGCTCTCATAGCAAGGACACAGAGGAGGCCGCTCCACGCGATCGGCTCCATCATGATGGCAAGCGCTACGTCACAGAGGGAGGAGTGAAGAACATAAGATATCAACGACCTCTCTCTGATCACCTCCTCAACAAATATGTGAGTCAGTATGACCAACGCCGACGGTCCAACTATGATGATAAAGGAGATCGTCTGGCTAGAGAAGCCAGAAGACATCGTCGGCAGGATCGCGATGAGGAGGAGCACGAGCGCCGTGCCACAGACAAGTCAAGGGAGCAAGATGACAACGCCAGACACTGGGACTGCCCTTTCTTCAGACACTGCTGGGATTCAGGAATGAGCCGATTGCCCACAATCGGCAATTGCCCGTATGCAACCAGAAGAAGAAGGAGGCAGCCAACGTATCTGTGTTCGAGCGCCTAGGGCCTCTCCCACCACAAAGCAAACGCGCTGAGTCACCTCGTTGGGCAGATCTTGAGGATTCAGAAGACGAGGGAGAAGAAGAAGAAGAAGACAGGTACCACCGTCCAAGGTGGTGCTCCGAGCGGACTCAGCCGTTCCCAAAAACGCGTGGGTTCAGCGATTGCGCGGCCTGGAGGAAGCCGAAAGGTTATACCTGCATACGCTAAGGAAGGCACGGCCTGATCTGGCCGCGAAGGTTCAGCGAACCCTGGATGAAGAGGGTCGTCCACGAAAAATGGAGTGGCGCCCAAACAGAGGAAAGCCGATGATGAGACATCGGCTGGCACAAACATGGTACTCGTCTTGCCGACAGAGCTTAGTGCTCCACGACTCTACGGTGCACTCAAGGTGGACGACAGCAAGCGCATCAAGTCAGAGGTTGGGTTGGTTTTATCCAGCCTAACCGAATAGCAAGATCAAAACCAGTGAGCAAATCAGGCAAGGCTGGTCCTTGTGATCGGCCCCAAAATCTATGAAGGGAGCTTACAAAAACCTTCAACGAGCAAGCAATGTGGAGGCCGATTCCAGCAATCGGCCAAAATTATCCTCACCCACCATTCTCGCACTGGTTTCAAACATGTTATCCAACGAGCCGATACCATCAATTCTCTTGACGAGAATCGGCTCGGGGGGCACCCAGGTGTATGAAAATACGAGGATATGCGACGGAAGCATCTCATCTTCTGGTGATGGGTATTGGAATATGGGGGCCGATGCACAGGTCGGCCGTAAAAAAAAATTCGAAAATTTTCGAGCACAGCCGATGCGGCAGGCATCGACTTCAGAATCAAGAAACAGCCGATGCAGCAGACATCTACTTAAGAATGTGGAAGCCGATGTGTGGCCATCGACTCAAGGGGGATAACTGTTATGATCAGAGGGTCAATGGAGCACAAAGGGAGATTTTTTATCACGGAACTCCTCAATGGAGTAGTTTGGAGGCTCGGATCCTCTCTTCAAGAGCAATGCCACCAAAGGAAAGGAGCCGGTCTGGCCTGCAAGAATTGAGGAAGCTCGGGGGGCAGCTCACCTTGAAGGCTCTCTGCTTTGAGAAGCCGATTTGTGTTCGAATCGGCTAGCTCTGCATAAGAAACTCCCTCAGACATGATCAAGACCAGGTCCAGACAGCTAATTGGCGTATCCTCGTCTCTGTTTTGCCTTGGCTGAGACTCGGGGGGCAGCAGGTTCGAGTAAGGCCCGGGGGGGCGGCAGACCAGTGGATACTCTGTTTAAAGAGCCGATGGGGATACCATCGGCTGATCCTTCATTGCAACCTTCTTCGCCATGATGGGTACTGAGGAGGATTATTGGGTTTGGTTGGAAAAGTTCAAAGGGTTTTCCTGAGGATCCTGCATTTTCCACCAGATTTAGAAAATCATCAGCTGAAGAAGAGAAGGGTGAATTTCAAAGGACCGATGCGGTGCGATCGGCTCATTACGCATTGGCAAAGGGGACGAATCGGCGAGGTCGGCAGAAGAGGGAATCGGCTCAATTGAACTCAGAAGGAATCGGCAAAATCAAAATTGGGGAAAAGTTCTTCATTGATTAGATGAGATTCCTTACATAAAGAGCTAATTGCTCTCAAAAGGGAAATACTAGGGGATCCATTGCCCCATCTACTACTACTGGCCCTATTCTAGAGATCCTATCTATGGGCCATCACTGCCCTCGTCGTCGCCGTCGTCGCCACCATCGGCGCTGCTCCCGGCGGGCTCGTCGTCGCTCCAATGGCCGCCGACCGGCCCTCGTTGTCTTCATCTTCTTCGTCAGCGTTGTCCTCGTCGCCGTCGAAGTCGCTAAGATGCCCGGCCAAGGGCGGAACCGCTGGCCGGCGGCTCGTCGGAGGAGCTCTCATCGTCGTCCTCCTCTTCCTCTTCCTGCTCCTCCTCCTCCTCGAAGAGGTGAAGTCGCAGGAGAAGTCAGCCGTCGTCATTCTCCTCCTCGCTTCCCCAACGGCGAGGAAGCGGGAGGTCGCTCTCCCCGTCCGTTGAGGACCGGTCGTCCTCGGACCCGGATGGAGAAGTTGTGGTCCGGCTCCTCCCCGGCCGCAATGGCGCGGCGGGTGTTGGCCGCGTGGACCCGCCGCCGCGTCGTACTCCGGCGTCGGCTCACGGGACGTGGAGGATTGGGCCGGAAGGATCCGATGGAGCGAGAGGAGGAAGAAGACATGGTGGCAGGAGGGCTTTTGGAGTGCTAATGCGAAGGAGATGCAGAGGGGAACTGTTCGCAGCGGTTAAATAAAAGGGGATATAGTGGAAATTCAATGTCACAGCAGTTTTCGAGGAAGTGGTGCCTAAAGAAAACTACCAAATCACGCGGAGACGTTGAGAAGGCAAGGCATCATGATGAAGGATACTGCGACGGTTCTGCCACGACATGACCCGACGAGAGAAAGCAGAGTGATTTTGGAATTACCAATTCCAAAACCAGGGGGGCATGTGTTATCACCAGAATTTAACCGAGTCAGAGGTGGGCCGCAATCAAGATGGGCTTAAAGAAATATACATGGAGGATTATGTGAATCGGCCTTTTATACCAAGTTGGGCTTAATTGCCCATGTATCTGTAACATATTAGATCGTATTTTAGTTTAGAGATAGAATCTTACTCGTGCACGGTTTAGTGCACGCCCACATTAGAAAGTCCGCCGGACTATAAATATGTACCTAGGGTTTATGGAATAAACAACAACACAACGTTCACCCCAAAACAAACCAATCTCGGCGCATCGCCAACTCCTTCGTCTCGAGGGTTTCAATCGGTAAGCGACATGCGCCTAGATCGCATCTTGCGATCTAGGCAGCGACAAGCTCCACGTTGTTCATGCGTTGCCCGTACTCGAAGCGTCTTTGATGGCGGGCAACGTAGTTATCATAGATGTGTTAGGGTTAGCATAGTTCTTCGTATAACATGCTTACGTAGTGCAACCCTTGCATGTCTAGCCGCCCTCACACCTATCTCGGGTGTGGGGGCGGCACCCGCTTGTTCATTATTTAGTAGATCTGATCCGTTACGATTGCTCCTTGCTTCGCAAGGATTAGTTTAATATCCGCAATAGTTAGGCCTTACAAAGTGGGGAGGATCCAGCCGGCACGTAGGGTGGCGTTCGCAAGTCCTAAACAGGATGTTCCGAGGATCAATGTCATGTTGGTTTTGTGGCCTTGTTTAGGATCGGCTTACGAGCACCGTGCGTGGCCGCGAGGCCCAACCTGGAGTAGGATGATCCGATTATGCGGTGAAAACCCTAAATCGTCGTAGATCTCATTAGCTTTATCTTGATCAAGCAGGATCACCAAGTATTCGTGCACCCCGTACGAATCATGGGTGGATCGGCTCTTTGAGCCGATTCACGAGATAACCCGAGAGCCGATCGAGGCTCGTATTTAATGTTTACGTGTATGCCATGCAGGGAACTAAGCGAGGCATCCCCATCACCTTCCCGACCGGTATAGGTCAGGTGGCACGCCCTTGCACTTCGCATCGCCGCGTGTGACCGGAAGAGCATTGCGGGCCGTCGCCGGAGGGGTCTCACGCCAGCCGCAGCTCTAGGCTCTTCCCGGCTCTACCGTGTTGACTGGCCGCTGCCCGCCGGTGGGTTTTGGCGGTCAACATACCAAGGAGAATAATTGCCCCAAGTGCAAAGCCTCCGTGATGGAAAGATGCCGATGGTAGGAGAAAGATCCCAGCAGAAGGTGCTAAGGCACTTCCCATTGATTCCAAGGCTGCAAAGAATGTTTCTTTCAAAGGAGCAATCAAAGGAAGTACAAGTGGCACAAACCGAAGCGGCAAGACGTGGAGAATGATCTCAGTCATCCAGCTAGACGGGGATGCATGGAAGGATTTTGACAATATTCATAAAGACTTTGCCGCTGATGCCGTGAACATAAGGCTTGGACTTGCCACGGATGGTTTTAATCCCTACGGGAATATGAGCAACTCCTACAGCATGTGGCCTGTATTCGTGGTGCCATACAACCTTCCGCCGTGGGCATGTATGGATTAGTCCAACTTCATGCTTGCATTGCTAATCCCTGGTCCATCCTCTCCGGGAAAAGATTTTGATGTCTTCATGGAGCCTTTGATGGAAGAGCTGCAGGAGCTCTGGAAAGGTGTCAAATCGTATGATGCCAATAGTCCAGACAAGTTTGATCTCCGTGATGCAATCTTATGGTGTATTCATGATTATCCGGCACTGCACACATTGTCAGGGAGGGCCACGACCTGGTTACCAGGCATGTGTGCGTTGTGACAAAGAGAATTGCTCCAAGAAATTAAGGAACAAAATCTGCTTTATTGGGCACCGCCGTTGGCTACCTCGGCACCATCCTTGGAGAAATAGCAAAGAATTCGATGGTTCTTCTGAAAGCCGTGAGAAGCCAGCGGAATTCACTCCAGAAGAGCTGAAGCAACAGCTTGATAGGGTCAGAGATGTGATACCAGACAAGCTTCAGAAGAAAAGGAAACGTGAGGACGGTCAGTGTTTGAGCCGTAGATCATGTTTGTGGGACTTGCCATACTGGGAATATCTAAAGCTGAGGCATAATCTCGATGTAATGCACATCGAGAAAAACATCTGTGACAATTTGATTGGTACTTTCATGAACATACAAGGCAAGACCAAAGACACTGGGAATTCAAGGCTTGATTTGGAAGACATGGGCATAAGACGTGACTTGCATTTGCAGCCTGTTTCAGCTGACTCTTTTGAGATGCCACAGGCGTGGTATACAATGAGTAAACAAGAAAAAATTGCTTTTTGTGAATTCATAAAAGCTGTGAGGTTTCCGTGATGGGTACGCGTCTAACATATCCAAGTGTGTTGCCGCTGATAAGTGCAAGCTTCAAGGGCTGAAGACCCATGACTCGTCATATATTGCTTCAAAGGATCTTACCGGCTGGCCTTCGAGGAACAATCCATGAAGACATATATGAAGCGGTTGCCTGAGCTTGGAAATTTCTTCAGAGAGCTGTGCTGCAAAACACTGAAGAGAGATGTCCTGGACAGACTTGAAAAGGAAATCGTAGTTATTCTTTGCAAACTTGAGAAGATCTTCCCCCCATCTTTCTTCGACGTGATGGTGCATTTGGCCATCCATTTACCAAAAGAGGCAAGGCTTAGAGGCCCGAGTGCATTACGGTTGGATGTACCCGATCGAAAGAAGGTTGCTAACATTGAAGCGTTATGTCCGGAACAATGCCGGGCCGGAGGGATCGATTGCCGAAGCATATATTGTTGATGAGTGCCCGACATTTTGCTCGAGATACTTCGACGATGTTGAAACAAGATTCAACCGTCCAAGCAGAAATCCGGAGTGGGATGATTCACATATTGGTGATGTGTCTGTTTTCAAACACGGTGTGAAATTTATTGGAGCCTCTCAATATGTGTTTGCTGGTGAGGACTATGACAACATGGTGTGGTATGTGCTCCGAAGTTTACATCGAGTACGTTTCTCTTCATCCCATATATAGATAGGTTATTGCAGCCTCTCCAAATAATAATTAGGATCTATTTTCTGTTGCCATTCCAGCCTATGCAAACAAGAGTTGAACCAACAAGGTGGTCAGATCAATGTTGATAGATGGCTTGCCAAGAACTTTGCTAGATGGTTTCAGACTCATGTGAGATCTTTAGCTGGTTTATTTCTGAAGATTGGAAAAGTTCATGATATAATTTTTGCTGTGTGTGTTACTCACCCCCTGGTTGATTTTTTGCAGATTGGAAAAATGCGAAATGATGTCTGTCCTGATCTCTATGCTTTGGCGTGCAAACCAGATTTTAGAGTGAGACTATATTCGGCATGTGTTGTTGACAAGTGTTCGGTACCATACCGTTGACCGCGAGAAGAACAGGAAGACACAAAATAGTGGAATCGTTTCGAGGGAGATCATGATGGCAACAAGCATTGACTTCTTTGGTCAGCTCAAATCCATCATCGGATTGCAATACAACTCCAGCGGTGGCGTCCATCTGGTCGGCTTGTCCTCTTCCGGTGTGACCGGTTTGACCTTGGTGGTAGGAAACCCGGGCTCGACGATGATGGACACTTCAAGAGTGTTAACACCGAAAAGTTTTGGTACAAGACTCGATCCTTTCCTTCGACATCACAAGCAACCAAGGTCTTTTATGTGCCGGACACCAAGTTGAAAGGAAAATGGCAAGTTGTGCAGAAATTTCACCATAGACATCTATGGAGTGTAAAAGAAAATGAACAGGGGACCCGGTGTTGCCGTACTATCATATCAAGATGAAGATTCCAGTCAAGTTCCCGTGCAAGAAAAAGAAGGCATCGCACGGAGTAGGACGAGAAGTGACCAGGAACGTGTGCTACTTGAAAAAGTCATTGTGGACAAACTGAAGAAACATAGCAAAGAGGTTGTGCCCGAAGAAATTGAGGAGGTTGATCAGACAATGTACCAATATTGCAGCGATGAGGATGATGATGATGATGATGATGATGGAGGAAATAGGACTAGGAAGCGTCCAGTTTCCGAAGAAGATGAATAGCAGTTTGAATCTGTAGTTTGTGTAATGGATGAATAGCATGCCAGCTTGTGTAATGGATGAATCTGTAGTTTGAATCTGTAGTTTGTGTAATGGATGAATCTGTAGGAATTTATGTTGAACATGCCAGCTTTGTTTTTCCCAGAATTTATGTTGAATACATCACCCAGGTACAACAGATGACAAAAGCTACAGATAGCACCCAAACCATGAAGCCTCCCATTTTCTTTGGTTCAGGGTTGCTCTGTTTCCTTGCAGCAAGCAGAAACTTTTCTTCCTGGAGCCTCTCAATTTCTACCTGGAGCCTCTCAATTTCTTCATCTCGATCCCAAACAGCATCACGCAGATCACGAACTAACTCTTTGTGACGTGCATCCAGCGGATCATCAATCCACTTAAACACTTTACACCCTATTCCACCAGCAATCTGACAGATGAAGAACAAAAGAGGATAAGTAAGTGTTATCACCAGAATTTGACCGGATCAGAGGTGGGCCGCGATCAAGATGGACTTGAAGATATATACATGGAAGAAATACGTGAATCGGCCTTGTGTACCAAGTTTGGGCTAATTGCCCGTGTATCTGTACCATAGTAGGATACGTGTTGGTTAGGAATTAGAGTTTTACCCGTGCACGGTTTGGTGCACGCCTCAATTAGAAAGTCCCCTGGACTATAAATATGTATCTAGGGTTTATGGAATAAACAACAACCAACGTTCACCACAAACAAATCTCGGCGCATCGCCAACTCCTTCGTCTCGAGGGTTTCTCCGGTAAGCACCATGCTGCCTAGATCGCATCTTGCGATCTAGGCAGCGTAATGCCTATCACGTTGTTCATGCGTTGCTCGTACTGAAGCCTTTTTGATGGCGAGCAATGTAGTTATCTTAGATATGTTAGGGTTAGCATTGTTCTTCGTACAATATGCTATCGTAGTGCGACCCTTGCATGTCTAGCTGCCCTTACACCTATCTTAGGTGTAGGGGCGGCACCCCGCTTGATCATTATTTAGTAGATTCGATCCGTTACGGTTGCTCCTTGATTCTTCAAGGATTAGTTTAATATCCGCAATAGTTAGGCCTTACAAAGGGTTGGAGGATCCAGCGGCGTGTAGGGTGTAGTTTGCTAGCCCTAGACAGGATGTTCCGAGGATCAACCTCGTGTTGGTTTTTAGGCCCTGTCTAGGATCGGCTTACGATCACCGTACGCGAGCGCGAGGCCCAATCGTGAGTAGGATGATCCGATTATGCGGTGAAAACCCTAAATCGTCGTAGATCACTTCAGCTTTATCTTGATCAAGCAGGACCACCATATATTCGGACACCTTGTACGAATCATGGGTGGATAGCCTCTTTGAGCCGATTCACAGGATAACCTGAGAGCCGATCGAGGCTCGTATTTAACGTTTACGTGTGTGCCCTGCAGGAAACTAAGCGAGGCATCATCCACACCTTCCTGACCAGGTATAGGTCGGGTGGCACGCCCTTGCGACAAGCATCGGGCGTGTGACCGAGGGCTTTGCGGGCCGTCGCTCGGAGGGACCGGGGCCAGCCGCAGCCCTAGTTGTTCCCGGCTCTATCGTGTTGCCGGTCGTTGCTCGACGGTGGGTTTCGACCGCAACACATTCTGGCACGCCGGTGGGACAATCTTCGACATCCACCGCATCGCCATCTACATCCGAGATGGCGGAAAGCACTCCGGTCAAGTACGAGGATCTGCCTGATGAGCTCAAGAAGAAACATGACGAGATCAAGGCAACCCTCGAAGCCGACCTCATCGGCTCTTTCCACAGAACCCGCTCCCATGGCGTCAGGTGGAAGGGGTTCTCACCTGAAGGCGCACTCGATGGAGTGGACCTGTCCGCTCCGCCAGAAGAACGCACCAGGTCGCTGCGTCAAGAGATCAACTACATGGTGGCTCATTCGCTGCACCGCCACTCTGAGAGCCTGGTGAACACCTTGGAGCGTGTCGCTCTGCGCGTGGTCCAGGAAATCATGAGCCACCGGTATTCTCCGTCGGGACCAGCTCTGGGGACTTACAAGGGAGAGATGGCACTCCAGTCCCATCCACCGCTGCCATTCGCATGGGCAACACCAGAAGTGCCGAACTCATCGGCATACGTCGTCTACAAAATTGGTGGTGATCCTAGTGACTACCAATTCCTACCGGAGGCACCCAAGGAGATCCCGCACGGATACGCGTGCGCATACATACCAGACGGCAGCACCTGGGCACTCTCGAACCAGGCTACGACAGCAGGGGCCTCTGGAACAGCAGGAGGAACGTCGGGGGCAGGTCTTGAGAAGCAAACGTGGCTAGCTAAGTACGCCACTCCGACGAACCTCCAGAGCCCAGCTCCTGCAGTCGGCTCAGAACCGGAAAAGCAGGCATGGCTGGCCAAGTATGCCACCCCGGCGAATCTTCAGGGTCCATCGCCTTCGGCCATCACCGCGGATGAGATTTGTACGATCCTAAAAGATCAATTCGGCATGATGCCGAAAAGGAGGACAATCGGCTATACCAAGCCGTACCCCAACGAGTACGAATTGATTCCGCTACCCCCCAAGTATCGGCTCCCTGACTTTACAAAGTTTAGTGGATCGGATGGTTCCAGCTCCATCGAGCATGTGAGCCGATATTTGGCATAGCTGGGCACTATCTCAGCATCAGACGAGCTGCGGGTGAGGTTCTTCGCACAGTCCCTCACAGGATCGGCTTTCGGGTGGTACACATCGCTGCCACCGAACTCAGTCCGGACTTGGAAGCAGTTGGAAGAGCAGTTCCACCTACAGTATCACTCAGAAGCTTTCGAGGCTGGTATTGCCGATCTTGCACAAGTACGACAGAAGCGCGGGGAAACAGTGGCGAATACATCCAGGCAGCTTCAGGACCATTAGGAACCGACGCTTTTCGGTTCACGTAAGTGAAAAAGAAGCGGTCGAGTTGGCGGTGGTGGGTCTCTCATCATCGATCAAGGACGTGGCCTCCCAAGCGAGACTACCCTTCATTGGCGCACATGGTGCAGAAGCTGTCAGCATATGAACAGCGCCACCCAGATGTTTACCAGGATAAATTCATGCGTGCGGTGGTCCTGGTTGAGGCAGACGAAGATGAATGTGCTATGGGAGATCAGGAGGTAGTAGTGGCTGAATGGACTCGGACGACAAGCCCCGTGTCCTGTAAGTGGGTGAAGCCACAAGTTCCTCCAAAAGGGTTCGACTTCGACGTGACCAAAGCTGAGCAGATTTTTGACCTTTTACTCACGGAGAAGCAGCTGAAGGTACCCGAAGGCCACAAGATCCCCACGGTGCAGGAGCTGAACGGAAAGCCATACTGCAAATGGCATAACACGTTCTCCCACACCACCAACGACTGCAGGGTGTGGCGTCAGCAGATCCAAATGGCGATAGAAAAAGGACGGCTAATTTTTAACCAGTACGCCATGAAGGTCGACACACACCCTTTTCCCGCCTTTAACATGGTGGAGTACACTTACCATGAAGAGTGCCAGCCAGATTTCTCGTGCAATATCAACATGGTGGGACCTGGGCACCACTCTGGTAAGGACGGAGATGAGGGCAGCTGCTCTCATAGCAAAGACACAGAGAAAGCCGCTCCACGCGATCGGCTCCGCCAAGATGGCAAGCGCTACGTCACAGAAGGAGAAGTGAAGAACATAAGATATCAGCGACCTCTCTCTGATCACCTCCTCAACAAGTATGTGAGTCAGTATGACCAACGCCGACGATCCGGCGAGGATGATGAAAGAGATCGTCTGGCTAGAGAAGCCAGAAGACATCGGCGGCACGATCGCGATGAGGAGGAGCACGAGCGCCGTGCCAAGGAAAAGACAGGGGAGCGGGACCACGAGGACAGGCACTGGGACTGTCCCTTCTTCGGTACACTTGCTGGGATTCAGGAATGAGCCGATTGCCCACAATCGGCAATTGCCCAGAATGCAACCAGAAGAAGAAGGAGGCAGCCAACGTGTCTGTGTTCAAGCGCCTAGGGCCTCTCCCGCCACAAAGCAAACGCGCTGAGTCCCCTTGGTTGGAAGATCTCGAGGATTCGGAAGACGAGGGACAAGAAGAAGACAGGTACGACCGGCCAAGATGGTGCCCTGATGGACTCAGCCGTTCCCAAAAGCGCAGGGTTCAGCGATTGCGCGGCCTGGAGGAAGCCGAAAGGTTATACTTGCATACGCTAAGGAAGGCACGACCTGACTTGGCCGCTAAAATTCAGCGAACCCTGGACGGAGAAGGTCGGCCACAAAGAAAAGAGTGGCGCCCCAAGCAAAGGAAAGCCAATGATGAAACATCGGCTGGCACAAACATGGTGCTCGTCCTTCCGACGAAGCTTAGTGCTCCACGGTTACACGATGCACTCAAGGTGGACGACAGCAAGCGCACCAACATGATAAAGTCAGAGATTGGGCTGGTTTTATCCACCGGCCTGACCGAGTAGCAAGAGCAAACCAATGAGCAAGTATGGCGAGGCTGATCCTTGTGATCGGCCCCAAAGATTTCTGAAGGAAGCAAAACCCTTCATCGAGCAAGCAAAGTGGAGGCCGATTCCAGCAATCGGCCAAAATTATTCTCACCATCCATTCTGCCTGGGTTCAACATTTAATTCAACAGAGCCGATACCATCAGGTCCCTTGAAAGAATCGGCTCGGGGGGGGGGCACCCAGGTGGATAAAACACGAGGATTATGCAGCAGAAGTGTCTTCCTAATACCCAGCAGTTCAAGATAATCTTTGATGGGTATTGAAGCATGGGGGCCGATACATAAATCGGCCGAATTCAAAAAAATTTAAGCACAGCCGATGCGCAGACATCGACTTAAGGATAGAAAGCCGATGCATGGCCATCGACTCAAGAGGGTCCACCAGATCAGCTGGGGTAAGTCTGAGGGATCATAACCATGACCAATGCCAAGAGTAGCATGGACGTGCAGATCAGGTTAAGGATGGTTGCATCAAGAGAAGCGGATCTGACCAGCAAGGTGCGAGCAGTGGACTGAAGAAACTCGGGGGTAATTCACCCCGAAGGTCCTCTCCTCTTGAGAGCCGATTTAGCTCAAATCGGCTGGCTCTGCATGAGAAGCTCCCTCAGACATAATCAAGCCCAGGTCCATTCAGCTAAGTTTGCGTATCCTCGTCTCTGTTTCGCCTTGGCTGAGACTCGGGGGGCAACAGGCCTGGTAGATGCTCTATTGAGGAGCCGATTGGCGTACCATCGGCTGATCTTCGTTGCAACCTTCTTCACAAAATGATGAGCGCTCGCTGAAGAGGATCGCTGAAACCGGTGGGAGAAATTTAAGGGCTCTCCTGGAAATCCCACATTATCTACCGGATAGAAAATCATCAGTTGAAGAATTGAAGGATGAGTCGTAAAGGACCGATGCATTGTTATCGGCTCATTAAGCATTGGCTAAGGGGACAAATCGGCTGAATTGACTTAAGGGAAATCGGCAAAATTGAATTGGAGAAACTTCTTCATTAAACAGGATTTCTTACAAAGAAAGAGCCGATTGCTCAGGGAAGAAAGAACGAAAGAAGGGTCTATTGACCAATCTACTACTGCTGCCGATAGGCTCCTCGTCGCTACTCCCGTAGCCCTATATGGGAGCTTCATCCCCGTCTTCATCGTCGCTGCTGTCGTCGTCCCACCACATGCGGAGGCGTTTCGCTGGCGGGTAGCCCTCGAGGGAGTCGTCGTCGTCGCCTTCCTTTTCCTCTTCTTCAGAGGTGGGGCAGCCATCCCAGGGGAACCGGTCGTCTTCGCTTTCCGACTCCAGTTCCACATCGGCGAGGAACTGAAGATCTTCATCCCCGCTGGTCAAGGACTGGTCGTCTTCGGACCAG
This sequence comes from Lolium rigidum, assembly GCF_022539505.1. NCBI lineage: Eukaryota > Viridiplantae > Streptophyta > Magnoliopsida > Poales > Poaceae > Lolium > Lolium rigidum. Next base: position 363,383,790 of record NC_061508.1, on the reverse strand, counting down.
ATGGAGGAGGCATGGTCTTCCAGGTCCCATGCTTCTGGGGCACGGATGTCCGGCGGCGTCTCGCGGGAGGAGGAGGACCCATAGGAAAGGTCGGAGGAGGATGAGGGGGAGGAAGACATGGTGGCGCAGAAGGGTTTTTTGGGTGCTAATGCGAAGGGGAGGAAGAAGCAAAACTGTGTAAAACGGTTGAATAAAGGGGATATGCGGGAGATTCAATGCCACAGCAGTTCCCGAGGAAGTGGTGTGATGGCGTGTATTTCACACGTTCGTTGGGCAACCCCAAGAGGAAGGTATGATGCGCACAGCAGCAAGTTTTCCCTCAGAAAGAAACCAAGGTTTATCGAACCAGGAGGAGCCAAGAAGCACGTTGAAGGTTGATGGCGGTGGGATGTAGTGCGGCGCAACACCAGTGGATTCCGGCGCCAACGTGGAACCTGCACAACACAACCAAAGTACTTTGCCCCAACGAAACAGATGAGGTTGTCAATCTCACCGGCTTGCTGTAACAAAGGATTAACCGTATTGTGTGGAAGATGATTGTTTGCGTAGAAAATAGTAAAAACAAGTATTGCAGCAGATTTGTATTTCAAGTATTAAAGAATGGACCGGGGTCCACAGCTCACTAGAGGTGTCTCTCCCATAAGATAAAAGCATGTTGGGTGAACAAATTACAATCAGGCAATTGACAAATAGAGAGGGCATAACAATGCACATACATGACATGATAAGTATAGTGAGATTTAATTGGGCATTACGACAAAGTACATAGACCGCCATCCAACCGCATCTATGCCTAAAAAGTCCACCTTCAGGTTATCGTCCGAACCCCTTCCGCATTAAGTTGCAAAGCAACAGACAATTGCATTAAGTATGGTGCGTAATGTAATCAACAACTACATCCTCGGACACAGCGCCAATGTTTTATCCCTAGTGGCAACAGCACAACACAACCTTAGAACTTTCTGTCACTGTCCCAGGTGTCAATGCAGGCATGAACCCACTATCGAGCATAAATACTCCCTCTTGGAGTTAAGAGCAAAAACTTGGCCAGAGCCTCTACTAGTAACGGAGAGCATGCAAGATCATAAACAACAGATATGTAATAACTTGATAATTAACATGACATGGTATTCTCTATCCATCGGATCCCGACAAACACAACATATAGAATTACAGATAGATGATCTTGATCATGTTAGGCAGCTCACAAGATCCAACAATGAAGCAAAATGAGGAGAAGACAACCATCTAGCTACTGCTATGGACCCATAGTCCAGGGGTGAACTACTCACTCATCACTCCGGAGGCAACCATGGTGGTGTAGAGTCCTCCCGGAAGATGATTCCCCTCTCCGGCAGGTGCCGGAGGAGATCTCCCGAATCCCCCGAGATGGGATCGGCGGCGGCGTCTCGCAAGGTTTTCCATATCGTGGTTTTTTCGCATCGTGGGTTTCGCGACGAAGGCTTTAAGTAGGCGGAAGGGCAGAGTCGGGGCTCGACGAGGCCCACACCACAGGGCGGCGCGGGCCCCCCTTGGCCGCGCCGCCATGTGGTTTGGCCACCTCGTGGCCCCACTTCGTATGCTCTTCGGTCTTTTGGAAGGTTCATGGCAAAATAGGCCACTGGGTCTTTGTTTCGTCCAATTCCGAGAATATTACGTTACTAGGATTTCTAAAACCAAAAACAGCAGAAAACAGGAACTGGCACTTCGGCATCTTGTTAATAGGTTAGTTCCAGAAAATGCACGAATATGACATAAAGTGTGCATAAAACATGTAGGTATCATCAATAATATGGCATAGAACATAAGAAATTATCGATACGTCGGAGACGTATCAAGCATCCCCAAGCTTAGTTCTTGTCGTCCCGAGCAGGTAAAACGATAACAAAGATAATTTCTGAAGTGATATGCCATCATAACCTTGATCATACTATTTGTAAACATATGTAGTGGATGCAGCGATCAAAACAATGGTAATGACATGAGTAAACAAGTGAATCATAAAGCAAAGACTTTTCATGAATAGTACTTCAAGACAAGTATTAATAAGTCTTGCATAAGAGTTAACTCATAAAGCAATAAATCAAAGTAAAGGTATTGAAGCAACACAAAGGAAGATTAAGTTTCAGCGGTTGCTTTCAACTTTTAACATGTATATCTCATGGATAATTGTCAACATAGAGTAATATAACAAGTACAATATGCAAGTATGTAGGAATCAATGCACAGTTCACACAAGTGTTTGGTTCTTGAGGTGGAGAGAAATAGGTGAACTGACTCAACATAAAAGTAAAGAGAAAGGTCCTTCAAAGAGGAAAGCATCGATTGCTATATTTGTGCTAGAGCTTTTATTTTGAAAACATGAAACAATTTTGTCAACGGTAGTAATAAAGCATATGAGTTATGTACATTATATCTTACAAGTTGCAAGCCTCATGCATAGTATACTAATAGTGCCCGCACCTTGTCCTAATTAACTTGGACTACCGGATCTTTGCAATGCACATGTTTTAACCAAGTGTCACAATGGGGTACCTCCATGCCGCCTCGTACAAAGGTCTAAGGAGAAAGCTCGCATTTTGGATTTCTCGCTTTTGATTATTCTCAACTTAGACATCCATACCGGGACAACATGGACAACAGTATAATGGACTCCTCTTTAATGCATAAGCATGTGACAACAATTATTATTCTCATATGAGATTGAGGATGTGTGTCCAAAACTGAAACTTCCACCATGATTCATGGCTTTAGTTAGCGGCCCAATGTTCTTCTCTAACAATATACATGCTCCAACCATAAAGGTGGTAGATCTCTCTTACTTCAGAGGACGGACATGCATAGCAACTCACATGATATTCAACAAAGAATAGTTGATGGCGTCCCCAGAAACATGGTTATCGCACAACAAGCAACTTAATAAGAGATAAAGTGCATAAGTACATATTCAATACCACAATAGTTTTTAAGCTATTTGTCCCATGAGCTATATATTGCAAAGGTGAATGATGGAATTTTAAAGGTAGCACTCAAGCAATTTACTTTGGAATGGCGGATAAATACCATGTAGTAGGTAGATATGGTGGACACAAATGGCATAGTAGTTGGCTCAAGTATTTGGATGCATGAGAAGTATTCCCTCTCGATACAAGGTTTAGGCTAGCAAGGTTATTTGAAACAAACACAAGGATGAACGGTACAGCAAAACTCACATAAAAGACATATGGTAAACATTATAAGACTCTACACCGTCTTCCTTGTTGTTCAAAACTCAATACTAGATGTTATCTAGACTCTAGAGAAACCAAATATGCAAACCAAATTAGCAAGCTCTAAGTATTTCTTCATTAATGGTTGCAAAGTATATGATGCAAGAGCTTAAACATGAGCACAACAATTGCCAAGTATCAAATTATCCAAGACATTTCAGAATTACTACATGTAGTATTTTCCAATTCCAACCATATAACAATTTAACGAAGATGAAACTTCGCCATGAATACTATGAGTAGAGCCTAAGGACATACTTGTCCATATGCTACAGCGGAGCGTGTCTCTCTCCCATAAAGTGAATGCTAGGATCCATTTTATTCAAACAAAACAAAAACAAAAACAAACCGACGCTCCAAGCAAAGTACATAAGATGTGACGGAATAAAAATATAGTTTCAGGGAGGAACCTGATAATGTTGTCGATGAAGAAGGGATGCCTTGGGCATCCCCAAGCTTAGACGCTTGAGTCTTCTTATAATATGCAGGGGTGAACCACCGGGGCATCCCCAAGCTTAGAGCTTTCACTCTCCTTGATCATATTGCATCATACTCCTCTCTTGATCCTTGAAAACTTCCTCCACACCAAACTCGAAACAACTCATTAGAGGGTTAGTGCATAATAAAAATTCACATGTTCAGAGGTGACACAATCATTCTTAACACTTCTGGACATTGCATAAAGCTACTGGACATTAATGGATCAAAGAAATTCATCCAACATAGCAAAAGAGGCAATGCGAAATAAAAGACAGAATCTGTCAAAACAAACAGATCCGTAAAGATGGATTTTATTAGGCCACCATACTTGCTCAAACGAAAATGCTCAAATTGAATGAAAGTTGCGTACATATCTGAGGATCATGCTCGTAAATTGGCTTAATTTTTCTGAGCTACCTACAGGAAGATAGACCCAGATTCGTGACAAGCAAAGAAATCTGGAACTCGCGCAGTAATCCAAATCTAGTACTTACTTTTCTATCAAAGACTTTACTTGGCACAACAAAACATAAAACTAAGATAAGGAGAGGTTGCTACAGTAGTAAACAACTTCCAAGACTCAAATATAAAACAAAAATACTGTAGTAAAAACATGGGTTGTCTCCCATAAGCGCTTTTCTTTAACGCCTTTCGCCTAGGCGCGAAAAGTGTAACTCAAGTAACATCAAGAGACGAAGCATCAACATCATAATTTGTTCTAATAATAGAATCATAAGGTAACTTCATTCTCTTTCTAGGGAAGTGTTCCATACCTTTCTTGAGAGGAAATTGATATTTAATATTACCTTCCTTCATATCAATAGTGGCACCAACGGTTCGAAGAAAAGGTCTTCCCAATATAATGGAGCAAGATGCATTGCATTCAATATCCAAGACAACAAAATCAACGGGGACAAGGTTATTGTTAACCATAATATGAACATTATCAACTCTCCCCAAAGGTTTCTTTTTAGCATTATCAATGAGATTAACATCCAGATAACAATTTTTCAATGGTGGCAAGTCAAGCATATCATAGACTTTTTAGGCATAACGAAATACTTGCACCAAGATCACATAAAGCATTACAATCAAAATCTTTGACTCTCATTTTAATGATGGGCTCCCAACCATCTTCTAGCTTTCTAGGAATAGAAGTTTCAAGTTTTAGTTTCTCTTCTCTAGCTTTTATGAGAGCATTTGTAATATGTTTTGTGAAAGCCAAATTTATAGCACTAGCATTGGGACTTTTAGCAAGTTTTTGTAAGAACTTTATAACTTCAGAGATGTGGCAATCATCAAAATCTAAATCATTACAATCTAAAGCAATGGGATTATCATCCCCAAGGTTGGAAAAAATTTCAAGTAGCTTTATCACAAACGAGCTTAAGCAGCTTTAGCGAGCTTCGAGTAATTTTGCGCGCTTTGCACTAGGAGTAGAAGCATTGCCAACACCAATTATTTTATTATTGATAGTAGGAGGTGCAGCAACATGTGAATCATTAGCATTGCTAGTGGTGGTAATAGTCCAAACTTTAGCTACATTATTCCTTTTAGCTAGTTTTTCATTTTCTTCTCTATCCCACCTAGCACGCGTAGCTCAGCCATTAATCTTATATTCTCATTAATTCTAACTTGGATGGCATTTGCTGTAGTAACAATTTTATTTTCAATATCCCTATTAGGCATAACTTTCGATTTCAAAAGATCAACATCAGAGGCAAGACTATCAACTCTAGAAACAAGAATATCAATTTTATTGAGCTTTTCCTCAACAGATTTGTTAAAGGCGGTTTGTGTACTAATAAATTCTTTAAGCATGGCTTCAAGTCCAGGGGTGTATTCCTATTATTGTTGTAAGAATTCCCATAAGAATTAGCATAACCGTTACCATTATTATAAGGATATGGCCTATAGTTATTACTAGAATTGTTCCGATAAGCATTGTTGTTGAAATTATTATTTTTAATGAAGTTTACATCAACATGTTCTTCTTGGGCAACCAATGAAGCTAATGGAACATTATTAGGATCAACATTAGTCCTATCATTCGCAAGCATAGACATAATAGCATCAACCTTATCATTCAAGGAAGAGGATTCTTCAACGGAATTTACCTTCTTACCTTGTGGAGCTCTTTCCGTGTGCCATTCAGAGTAATTAACCATCATATTATCAAGGAGCTTTGTTGCTTCACCAAGAGTGATGGACATAAAGGTACCTCCAGCAGCTGAATCCAATAAATTCCGCGAAGAAAAATTTAGTCCTCGCATAGAAGGTTTGGATGATCATCCAAGTAGTCGACTCCATGGGTTGGGCAATTTTTAACTAGAGATTTCATTCTTTCCCAAGCTTGAGCAACATGTTCATTATCCAATTGTTTAAAATTCATTATGCTACTCCTCAAAGATATAATTTTAGCAGGGGGATAATATCTACCAATAAAAGCATCCTTGCATTTAGTCCAGGAATCAATACTATTCTTAGGCAGAGATAGCAACCAATCTTTAGCTCTTCCTCTTAATGAGAAAGGAAACAATTTTAATTTTATAATGTCACCATCTACATCTTTATACTTTTGCATTTCACATAGTTCAACAAAATTATTGAGATGGGCAGACAGCATCATCGGAACTAACATCGTGAAAATTGCTCTCGCATAACAAGATTCAAGAAAGCGGGTTTAATTTCAAAGAATTCTGTCTGTAGTAGCAGGTGGAGCAATAGGTGTGCATAGGAAATCATTATTATTTGTGCTAGTGAAGTCACACAACTTAGTATTTTCAGGGTTGGCCATTTTAGCAATAGTAAATAAAGCAAACTAGATAAAGTAAATGCAAGTAAACTAATTTTTTTGTGTTTTTGATATAGCAAACAAGACAATAAACAAAGTAAAACTAGCAACTAATTTTTTTGTGTTTTGATATAAGTGCAGCAAACAAAGTAGTAAATAAAATAAAGCAAGACAAAAACAAAGTAAAGAGATTGAGAAGTGGAGACTCCCCTTGCAGCGTGTCTTGATCTCCCGCAACGGCGCCAGAAAATATGCTTGATGGCGTGTATTTCACACGTTCGTTGGGCAACCCCAAGAGGAAGGTATGATGCGCACAGCTGCAAGTTTTCCCTCAGAAAGAAACCAAGGTTTATCGAACCAGGAGGAGCCAAGAAGCACGTTGAAGGTTGATGGCGGCGGGATGTAGTGCGGCGCAACACCAGGGATTCCGGCGCCAACGTGGAACCTGCACAACACAACCAAAGTACTTTGCCCCAACGAAACGGTGAGGTTGTCAATCTCACCGGCTTGCCTGTAACAAAGGATTAACCGTATTGTGTGGAAGATGATTGTTTGCAAGAGAAAATAGTAAAAAACAAGTATTGCAACGAGATTTGTATTTCAAGATATTAAGAGAATGGACCGGGGTCCACAGTTCACTAGAGGTGTCTCTCCCATAAGATAAAAGCATGTTGGGTGAACAAATTACAGTCGGGCAATTGACAAATAGAGAGGGCATAACAATGCACATACATGACATGATAAGTATAGTGAGATTTAATTGGGCATTACGACAAAGTACATAGACCGCCATCCAACCGCATCTATGCCTAAAAAGTCCACCTTCGAGGTTATCGTCCGAACCCCTTCCAGCATTAAGTTGCAAAGCAACAGCACAATTGCATTAAGTATGGTGCGTAATGTAATCAACAACTACATCCTCGGACATAGCGCCAATGTTTTATCCCTAGTGGCAACATCACAACACAACCTTAGAACTTTCTGTCACATGTCCCAGTGTGTCAATGCGGGCATGAACCCACTATCGAGCATAAATACTCCCTCTTGGAGTTAAGAGCAAAAACTTGGCCAGAGCCTCTACTAGTAACGGAGAGCATGCAAGATCATAAACAACACATATGTAATAACTTGATAATTAACATGACATGGTATTCTCTATCCATCGGATCCCGACAAACACAACATATAGAATTACAGATAGATGATCTTGATCATGTTAGGCAGCTCACAAGATCCAACAATGAAGCACAATGAGGAGAAGACAACCATCTAGCTACCGCTATGGACCCATAGTCCAGGGGTGAACTACTCACTCATCACTCCGGAGGCGACCATGGCGGTGTAGAGTCCTCCGGGAGATGAATCCCCTCTCCGGCGGGGTGCCGGAGGAGATCTCGGAATCCCCGAGATGGGATCGGCGGCGGCGGCGTCTCGGCAAGGTTTTCCGTATCGTGGTTTTTTCGCATCGGGGTTTCGCGACGAAGGCTTTAAGTAGGCGGAAGGGCGCAGTCGGGGGCCGCACGAGGGGCCCACACCCACAGGGCGGCGCGGGCCCCCTTGGCCGCGCCGCCATGTGGTTTGGCCACCTCGTGGCCCCACTTCGTATGCTCTTCGGTCTTCCGGAAGGTTCATGATAAAATAGGCCCCCGGGTCTTTGTTTCGTCCAATTCCGAGAATATTTCGTTACTAGGATTTCGAAACCAAAAACAACGAAAATGTAGAACCGGCACTTCGGCATCTTGTTAATAGGTTAGTTCCTGAAAATGCACGAATATGACATAAAGTGTGCATAAAACATGTAGGTATCATCAATAATATGGCATAGAACATAAGAAATTATCGATACGTCTGAGACGTATCATGGTGCCCAGCGCAGAATTTCGCAGCCGCCCGGAAGCGAAGGGGCAAGGCATCATGATGAAGGATTCTGCGGCAGCTTTTTGCTCTGCCACGACATGACCCGACGAAAGAAAGGCGTAATGATTTTGGAAATGTCATTTCAAAACCAGGGGGCATGTGTTATCACTCGTAATTTGACCGGATCAGAGGTGGGCCGCGATCAAGATGGACTTGAAGATATATACATGGAAGAAATACGTGAATCGGCCTTGTGTACCAAGTTTGGGCTAATTGCCCGTGTATCTGTACCATAGTAGGATACGTGTTGGTTAGGAATTAGATTTTTACCCGTGCACGGTTTGGTGCACGCCTCAATTAGAAAGTCCCCTGGACTATAAATATGTATCTAGGGTTTATGGAAGAAACAACAACCAACGTTCACCACAAACAAATCTCGGCGCATCGCCAACTCCTTCGTCTCGAGGGTTTCTCCGGTAATCACCATGCTGCCTAGATCGCATCTTGCGATCTCAGCGCACAGTAATGCCTATCACGTTGTTCATGCGTTGCTCGTACTGAAGCCTTTTTGATGGCGAGCAACGTAGTTATCTTAGATATGTTAGGGTTACCATTGTTCTTCGTACAATATGCTATCGTAGTGCGACCCTTGCATGTCTAGCCGCCCTTACACCTATCTTAGGTGTAGGGGCGGCACCCCGCTTGATCATTATTTAGTAGATTTGATCTGTTACGGTTGCTCCTTGATTCTTCAAGGATTAGTTTAATATCCGCAATAGTTAGGCCTTACAAAGGGTTGGAGGATCCACACTACAAGAAAAGTTGCCATAGCCGACGAAGTTGAAG
>NC_061508.1:363363375-363374444 GCF_022539505.1 Lolium rigidum | reverse complement strand
TTATAATACTCTACACTGTCTTCCTTGTTTCTCAAACACTTTTACCAGAAAATATCTAGACCTTAAGAGAGATCAATTATGCAAACAAATTTTAACAAGCTCTACGGTAGTTCTCCACTAATAGGTTTAAACTACATGAAAAAACTTAATCATGATCTACTTGAGAGCTCAAAACAATTGCCAAGTGTCAAATTATCCAAGACATATGAGGCATTTTCCTTTTCCAACCAAATAAGTATTGTAGCTTCCAACTTTTATCATTGAACATTAAAAGTAAAACGAAGAACAAGAGTGTTCATATGAAAAAGCGGAGCGTGTATCTCTCCCAAACAAGGATTGCTAGGATCCGATCTTATTCAACCACAAACAAAAATAAAACATACAGACGCTCCAAGTAAAACACATATGATGTGACCGAATAAAAATATAGTTTCAGGGGAGGAACCTGATAAGTTAATGAAGAAGGGGATGCCTTGGGCATCCCCAAGCTTAGACGCTTGAGTCTTCTTGAAATATGCAGGGATGAACCACGGGGGCTGATACGTCTCCGACGTATCGATAATTTCTTATGTTCTATGCCATATTATTGATGATACCTACATGTTTTATGCACACTTTATGCCATATTTGTGCATTTTCTGGAACTAACCTATTAACAAGATGCCGAAGTGCCGCTTGTCGTTTTCTGCTGTTTTTGGTTTCGGAAATCCTAGTAACGAAATATTCTCGGAATTGGACGAAATCAAAGCCCAGGGGCCTATTTTTCTACGAAGCTTCCAGAAGTCCGAAGACGAGACGAAGAGGGGCCACGAGGGGGCCACACCCTAGGGCGGCGCGCCCCCCCCTTGGCCGCGCGGCCCTGTGGTGTGGGGCCCTCGTGCCGCCTCTTGACCTACCCTTCCGCCTACTTAAAGCCTCCGTGACGAAACCCCCAGTACCGAGAGCCACGATACGGAAAACCTTACTGAGACGCCGTCGCCGCCGATCCCATCTCGGGGGATCCAGGAGATCGCCTCCGGCACCCTGCCGGAGAGGGGAATCATCTCCCGGAGGACTCTACGCCGCCATGGTCGCCTCCGGTGTGATGTGTGAGTAGTCTACCCCTGGACTATGGGTCCATAGCAGTAGCTAGATGGTTGTCTTCTCCTCATTGTGCTTCATTGTTAGATCTTGTGAGCTGCCTAACATGATCAAGATCATCTATATGTAATTCTATATGTTGTGTTTGTCGGGATCCGATGGATAGAGAATACTATGTCATGTTAATTATCAAGTTATTATACATGTGTTGTTTATGATCTTGCATGCTCTCCGTTACTAGTAGAGGCTCTGGCCAAGTTTTTACTTTTAACTCCAAGAGGGAGTACTTATGGTCGATAGTGGGTTCATGCCCGCATTGACACTGGGACGATGACGAGAAAGTTCTAAGGTTGTGTTGTGCTTGTTGCCACTAGGGATAAAACATTGGCGCTATGTCCGAGGATGTAGTTGTTGATTACATTACGCACCATACTTAATGCAATTGTACTGTTGTTTAGCAACTTAATACTGGAGGGGTTCGGATGATAACCTCGAAGGTGGACTTTTTAGGCATAGATGCGGTTGGATGGCGGTCTATGTACTTTGTCGTAATGCCCAATTAAATCTCACTATACTTATCATGTCATGTATGTGCATTGTTATGCCCTCTCTATTTGTCAATTGCCCGACTGTAATTTGTTCACCCAACATGCTTTTATCTTATGGGAGAGACACCTCTAGTGAACTGTGGACCCCGGTCCATTCTTTTAATACCGAAATACAAATCTGCTGCAATACTTGTTTTATTGTTTTCTCCGCAAACAATCATCTTCCACACAATACGGTTAATCCTTTGTTACAGCAAGCCGGTGAGATTGACAACCTCGCTGTTTCGTTGGGACAAAGTACTTTGGTTGTGTTGTGCAGGTTCCACGTTGGCGCCGGAATCTCTGGTGTTGCGCCGCACTACATCCCGCCGCCATCAACCTTCAACGTGCTTCTTGGCTCCTCCTGGTTCGATAAACCTTGGTTTCTTTCTGAGGGAAAACTTGCTGCTGTGCGCATCATACCTTCCTCTTGGGGTTGCCCAACGAACGTGTGAAATACACGCCATCAAGCATATTTTCACGGCGCCGTTGCCGGGGAGATCAAGACACGCTGCAAGGGGAGTCTCCACTTCTCAATCTCTTTACTTTGTTTTTGTCTTGCTTTATTTTATTTACTACTTTGTTTGCTGCATTATATCAAAACACAAAAAAATTAGTTGCTAGCTTTACTTTATTTACTGTCTTGTTTGCTATATTGAAAACACAAAAAAATTAGTTTACTTGCATTTACTTTATCTAGTTTGCTTTATTTACTGTCTTGCACTCTATATTAAAAATACAAATTTTTTTACTTTTGTTACCATGTCTAGCTGTGAACCTGTTACTTCTTCGCCTGAAGAATTAGTTTTCACTTTTAAACAAGGGGATGAGGAGAGTTTTAAGGATGCTTGGTCTAGAATTTTTACTTCTTATCGTGAAACTAAACCTCAAATGACTCTAAGTTTGCTCCTTAGTAATTTTTATTTTGGTCTTATGGTTCGCTATAGATATGCTTTGGATACTTTAGTGGGAGGAGATTTCCTCCATTGCAATGGGGATCAAGCTTTTAATGCCATAAAGAAGTTGGTTGCATCACATGATTCAGCTAATAATTTTGATTCAGCCCTCATCAGCATTAATAATAGATTAAATACTCTTGAGACAAGTGCATCTCGCTTAAATGAAAATTATGGATACATTCGTAACCGTCTTGATCAAGTTTTAGTGAACTCTGAACTTTCATTATGGGATCCTGCTGTTAAAATTGTTATCGGTGATCGAACTCTTCATGCCTACTCGTGATATTATGTATGAATTTTGCCTTATGCCCGAAAGCATTTATAAATCTTTAAAACTTTGGGGAGTCGATGAAGGAGGAGAAGAGATAACTCTCATTGATAACTCTATTATAATTCCTAAGGGAGTAGCTGCAGGTGTGCATACAACCATTCTTGGAAGAACAATATCCATTGATTATCTTGTTATTGAAACAGGAAAAATCATACTTGGGAGATCCCTGTTGAAACTATTGGGAGCAGTCATTGATGTGGGAAAAGGCACTCTGAAATTCACCTCTATGCCAGGGGGAAATCATATATTCCCTAAACCAAAGGAAAGGAAAAACAATAAGAAAGGTAAGGGTAAAGCCCAAGGTAAGGTTGACGCACCACCCTTCGATAGCACTTGAGTTACACTTTACGCGCCTAGCCGAAAGGCGTTAAAGAAAAGCGCTTATGGGAGACAACCCATGTTTTTACCTACAGTACTTTGTTTTATATTTGTGTCTTGGAAGTTGTTTACTACTGTAGCAACCTCTCCTTATCTTAGTTTTATGTTTTGTTGTGCCAAGTAAAGTCTTTGATAGAAAAGTAAGTACTAGATTTGGATTACTGCGCAGAAACAGATTTCTTTGGTGTCACGAATCTGGGTCTAATTCTCTGTAGGTAACTCAGAAAATTATGCCAATTTACGTGAGTGATCCTCAGATATGTACGCAACTTTCATTCAATTTGAGCATTTTCGTTTGAGCAAGTCTGGTGGCCTAATAAAATCCATCTTTACAGACTGTTCTGTTTTGACAGATTCTGTCTTTTATTTCGCATTGCCTCTTTTGCTATGTTGGATGATTTTTTTTGATCCACTAATGTCCAGTAGCTTTATGCAATGTCCAGAAGTGTTAAGAATGATTGTGTCACCTCTGAACATGTGAATTTTTATTATGCACTAACCCTCTAATGAGTTGTTTCGAGTTTGGTGTGGAGGAAGTTTTCAAGGATCAAGAGAGGAGTATGATGCAATATGATTAAGGAGAGTGAAAGCTCTAAGCTTGGGGATGCCCCGGTGGTTCACCCCTGCATATATTAAGAAGACTCAAGCGTCTAAGCTTGGGGATGCCCAAGGCATCCCCTTCTTCATCGACAACATTATCGGGTTCCTCCCCCGAAACTATATTTTTATTCGGCCACATCTTATGTACTTTGCTTGGAGCGTCGGTTTGTTTTTGTTTTTGTTTTGTTTGAATAAAATGGATCCTGGCATTCACTTTATGGGAGAGAGACACGCTCCTCTGTTGCATATGGACAAATATGTCCTTAGGTTCTACTCATAGTATTCATGGCGAAGTTTCTTCTTCGTTAAATTGTTATATGGTTGGAATTGGAAAATGCTACATGTAGTAAATTGCTATAATGTCTTGGATAATTTGATACTTGGCAATTGTTGTGCTCATGTTTAAGCTCATGCATCATATACCTTGCACCCATTAATGAAGAAATACTTAGAGCTTGCTAATTTGATTTGCATATTTGGTTTCTCTAGAGTCTAGATAACATCTAGTATTGAGTTTTGAACAACAAGGAAGACGGTATGGAGTCTTATAATGTTTACCATATGTCTTTTATGTGAGTTTTGCTGTACCGTTCATCCTTGTGTTTGTTTCAAATAACCTTGCTAGCCTAAACCTTGTATCGAGAGGGAATACTTCTCATGCATCCAAAATACTTGAGCCAACCACTATGCCATTTGTGTCCACCATACCTACCTACTACATGGTATTTATCCGCCATTACAAAGTAAATTGCTTGAGTGCTACCTTTAAAATTCCATCATTCACCTTTGCAATATATAGCTCATGGGACAAATAGCTTAAAAACTATTGTAGTATTGAATATGTACTTATGCACTTTATCTCTTATTAAGTTGCTTGTTGAGCGGTAACCATGTTTCGGGGACGCCATCAACTATTTCTTGTTGGATATCATGTGAGTTGCTATGCATGTCCGTCTTGTCCGAAGCAAGAGAGATCTACCACCTTCATGGTTGGAGCATGCATATTGTTAGAGAAGAACTTTGGGCCGCTAACTAAAGCCATGATTCATGGTGGAAGTTTCAGTTTGGACACATATCCTCAATCTCATATGAGAATAATAATTGTTGCCACATGCTTATGCATAAAAGAGGAGTCCATTATCTGTTGTCCATGTTGTCCCGGTATGGATGTCTAAGTTGAGAATAATCAAAAGCGAGAAATCCAAAATGCGAGCTTTCTCCTTAGACCTTTGTACGGGCGGCATGGAGGTACCCCATTGTGACACTTGGTCAAAACATGTGCATTGCAAAGATCCGGTAGTCCAAGTTAATTAGGACAAGGTGCGGGCACTATTAGCATACTATGCATGAGACTTGCAACTTGTAAGATATAACTTTCATAACTCATATGCTTTATTACTACCGTTGACAAAATTGTTTCATGTTTTCAAAATAAAAGCTCTAGCACAAATATAGCAATCGATGCTTTCCTCTTTGAAGGACCATTCTCTTTACTTTTATGTTAAGTCGGTTCACCTATCTCTCTCCACCTCAAGAAGCAAACACTTGTGTGAACCGTGCATTGATTCTTACATACTTGCATATTGTACTTGTTATATTACTCTATGTTGACTATTATCCATGAGATATACATGTTACAAGTTGAAAGCAACCGCTGAAACTTAATCTTCCTTTGTGTTGCTTCAATACCTTTACTTTGATTTATTGCTTTATGAGTTAACTCTTATGCAAGACTTATTAATACTTGTCTTGAAGTACTATTCATGAAAAGTCTTTGCTTTATGATTCACTTGTTTACTCATGTCATCACCATTGTTTTGATCGCTGCATCCACTACATATGTTTACAAATAGTATGATCAAGGTTATGATGGCATATCACTTCAGAAATTATCTTTGTTATCGTTTTACCAGCTCGGGACGAGCAGAACTAAGCTTGGGGATGCTTGATACGTCTCCGACGTATCGATAATTTCTTATGTTCTATGCCATATTATTGATGATACCTACATGTTTTATGCACACTTTATGCCATATTTGTGCATTTTCTGGAACTAACCTATTAACAAGATGCCGAAGTGCCGATTCGTTGTTTTCTGCTGTTTTTGGTTTCAGAAATCCTAGTAACGAAATATTCTCGGAATTGGACGAAATCAAAGCCCGAGGGCCTATTTTTCCACGAAGCTTCCAGAAGTCCGAAGACGAGACGAAGAGGGGCCACGAGGGGGCCACACCCTAGGGCGGCGCGGCCCCCCCTTGGCCGCGCGGCCCTGTGGTGTGGGGCCCTCGTGCCGCCTCTTGACCTACCCTTCCGCCTACTTAAAGCCTCCGTGACGAAACCCCAGTACCGAGAGCCACGATACGGAAAACCTTAATGAGACGCCGTCGCCGCCGATCCCATCTCGGGGGATCCAGGAGATCGCCTCCGGCACCCTGCCGGAGAGGGGAATCATCTCCCGGAGGACTCTACGCCGCCATGGTCGCCTCCGGTGTGATGTGTGAGTAGTCTACCCCTGGACTATGGGTCCATAGCAGTAGCTAGATGGTTGTCTTCTCCTCATTGTGCTTCATTGTTAGATCTTGTGAGCTGCCTAACATGATCAAGATCATCTATATGTAATTCTATATGTTGTGTTTGTCGGGATCCGATGGATAGAGAATACTATGTCATGTTAATTATCAAGTTATTATACATGTGTTGTTTATGATCTTGCATGCTCTCCGTTACTAGTAGAGGCTCTGGCCAAGTTTTTACTTTTAACTCCAAGAGGGAGTACTTATGGTCGATAGTGGGTTCATGCCTGCATTGACACACGGGACGATGATGAGAAAGTTCTAAGGTTGTGTTGTGCTTGTTGCCACTAGGGATAAAACATTGGCGCTATGTCCGAGGATGTAGTTGTTGATTACATTACGCACCATACTTAATGCAATTGTCTGTTGTTTAGCAACTTAATACTTGGAGGGGTTCGGATGATAACCTCGAAGGTGGACTTTTTAGGCATAGATGCAGTTGGATGGCGGTCTATGTACTTTGTCGTAATGCCCAATTAAATCTCACTATACTTATCATGTCATGTATGTGCATTGTTATGCCCTCTCTATTTGTCAATTGCCCGACTGTAATTTGTTCACCCAACATGCTTTTATCTTATGGGAGAGACACCTCTAGTGAGCTGTGGACCCCGGTCCATTCTTTTAATACTTGAAATACAAATCTGCTGCAATACTTGTTTTACTATTTTCTCTGCAAACAATCATCTTCCACACAATACGGTTAATCCTTTGTTACAGCAAGCCGGTGAGATTGACAACCTCACTGTTTCGTTGGGGCAAAGTACTTTGGTTGTGTTGCGCAGGTTCCACGTTGGCGCCGGAATCTCTGGTGTTGCGCCGCACTACATCCCGCCGCCATCAACCTTCAACGTGCTTCTTGGCTCCTCCTGGTTCGATAAACCTTGGTTTCTTTCCGAGGGAAAACTTGCTGCTGTGCGCATCATACCTTCCTCTTGGGGTTGCCCAACGAACGTGTGAAATACACGCCATCAGGGGCATCCCCAAGCTTAGACTTTTCACTCTTCTTGATCATATATCATCCTCCTCTCTTGACCCTTGAAAACTTCCTTCACACCAAACTTCTCACAAACTTCATTAGAGGGGTTAGTACTCAAAAAATTTGAATCCACCTTGGTCCTGTAGTGGCACATTGCAAGAACTCAATAAAACATTAGCTACAGCCCTCTACGTCTAGAAAACCTCGCTTAAAGTCCACAAGAGACAATGCAAAAAACAGAGACAGGATCTGCCAAAACAGAACAGCCAGTAAAGACGAATTTTAATAAAATACTTCCGTTGCTCAAATCAGAAAACTCAAAACTAATGAAAGTTGCGTACAAATCTGAGGAACACGCACGTAAATTGGCATATTTTTCAGAGTTACCTACAGGGAAAACAGCCCAGATTCGTGACAGATAGAAATCTGTTTCTGCGCAGAAATCCAAATCTAGTATCAACCTTCGATTAGAGGCTTCACTTGGCACAGCAAAACACAAAACTAAGATAAGGAGAGGTTGCTACAGTAGTAAATAACTTCCAAGACACAAATATAAAACAAAGTACTGTAGCAAAATAACACATGGGTTATCTCCCAAGAAGTTCTTTTCTTTATAGCCATTAAGATGGGCTCAGCAGTTTCGATGATGCACTCGCAAGAAATAGTATTTGAAGCAAAAGAGAGCATCAAGAGGCAAATCCAAAACACATTTAAGCCTAACATGCTTCCTATGAAAATGAATCTTGTACACAAATAAATTCATGAAGAACAAAGTGACAAGCATAAGAAGATAAAACAAGTGTAGCTTCAAAATTTTAAGCATATAGAGAGGTGTATTAGTACCATGAAAATTTCTACAACCATATTTTCCTCTCTCATAATAATTTTCAGTAGCTTCATGAACAAACTCAACAATATAACTATCACATGCAGCATACTTTTCATGATTTCCAAACACATAATTTTTATCAAGTTCAAGAATAGTGGAATTAAAACTTTCAAACTTACTTTTATTAATAATATAGCAAGGTAGTTGATCAATCTCAAGAGATATGGGACTCCTAGATAAAGTCAAGACTTCTCCAATCCCATTTTCATTAGTAGCACAATTATTATCAAGTAACATAGGACCATCATCTAGAGCTTTATCATAAACATTTGCCAAGCAAAATTCTTTAGTACCATGCATTTCGACATCAGGCACAAACAAAACATTATCATAAGATTTATCAAAGTAGCATGGATTATCATAAATAACAGTAGCATAATTATTTTCACAAGTTTTACTCATAGGCAATACTTCAAGAGAATCCACAGGAACATAACATTCAACCTCTTCCGGTAAGCATGGAGGACAATCAAATAGTGTAAGAGATAAAGAGTTACTCTCATTAGAAGGTTGGCATGGGTAGCTAATCATTCTTCCTCCTTTTGTTCATCACTCTCCTCTTCTTTTTCATCCAATGAGCATTCAGGTTCATCAATTTCCTCCTCTTTTTCATCCAATGAGCTTTCAGGTTCATCAATTTCTTCTTCCACATGTTCCTGCAAATTGTGAGTGCATTCTTGTGCATTAATGTGTCTCTCTTTATAATCAAGGATATAAGGATTCCTACTGTAGCATTCTATGCAAGAATTAAGGATAGTAGAGACATAATCTTTAAGGCCCTTACAAACAACACAAGTTTCATAATTCTCAACCATGAAGGATTCTATCTCGGAGAGGCTCCCATAAATAAGACAAATTGTTCTACCTCTTCGAACCCATAATGAATATAGCAATTCCGATTATAGTTCTTAATTAAAAATTCCTCACTAAAGCCACATTGAAATTTAAGATGTTTAGTATCCTGTTGAGAGCAACAGTTTATATCATGGCGTTCAAGCAAGATTTTAGCAATTGTATTCAATTTTTCTATCATAGCACTCATTAGTTTACCAGTTCTTGATTCTCTATAACAATTATAACATTCTATAAGCTCCAAGTAGGTTGTAGGTTCTCCCATAACAGCAGTTTTTAATTTTTTGGTTTTTCAAATTTTTATGGATTTTTGGATATATAGGAAAAGTAAAACAAAACTGAAATAAACTAGACAAAAGTAAACTAAGCAAACTAATACTAGACAGAAATAAACTAAGCACAAATAAACTAGACAAAAGTAAACTAGCAAAATAAAATAAAATAAAAGTAGAGAACGAGGTAGAGTGTACTCCCCAGGTGAACTTATGAGTAGAGCTATGCCTCCCCGGCAACGGCGCCAGAAAATAGTCTTGATGTAACATCCCAAATTTCAAATAAAGGAAGAAGAACAATTCCAATTATTCAAACTAGTCCTCAACCCGTGCGCCAGCACGGGCTAGTAGTTAAAAGTATGAGATGAAAATTAAATAATTAGTATATTTATTAAATTTCTTATGCAACAAATTAAAATTTTCTATATAATAGATTTGTCAGAAAGGTGGCAACAATTATGTTTAACTATTGGATTTTTTTTTTTGAAATTAAATTCCTACAATTATCTCCCAAATGGATGTGGTTTACTTTGATCAATGATTACAAAGCAAATTAGTGTTTGATGTTTATAATGAATCGAGAAAAACATTATTTAGGGAAATAAGATGACAATCGTATTTATAGAAAACGGACTAACTTGGGAATTTCTAGCCTCCACTTTATTTTGATGCATATCCTAGAATTTTTTGGGCCATTTGCCTAATTGCATATTTTGGATTCGGGCATTGGAAATATCAAGAAAGCACGTTGGGGATTATGGAAGGCTATATGACCGGTCAAAACTTATATCGGGTTAAGAAAGTGAGATGCATCTGCATATACTAAATGATAACGTCCATAGATAAAATTTGTGTTGATATTGATTATATTTACCTGAAAGATGTATGAGTGAGGGACGGAGAAGTTAAAGTGGAACTTACGTAAATCGCATGTTGATCGACTTATATTCTAATGTCGGGAGCTGATACCTGCATTAACCAAGCAGGAATCCGATGTTATCATTGTCGGTTGTAGGAAAAAAGAAAAAAGTGACAATCAAATACGGCGTCGAATTGTTACTTCCTATATCATTTTTCATCGCGCAGAAAAACTTTGTATCAGTTTGTTAGTAACTGTTGAGTTCCTGTTGCTTACACACACTTTAGCTAAACTAACATACTCCCTCCGTCCCGAAAAGGACCTCCTAGATTTGTGTGAACTTTGATGTATATATACAATAAAATGTGTCTTCATACGTCTAAATTTGGAAAATCTGAGCCATTCTTTTGGTACTTAAGGAGTATTAATTATCACTCTAATCCCATGTTTGAATTTGCACGTGCATCATCTCAGATCATTGTAGATCACCTGCCACCTGAATTTGAGTTTCTTTTGTCGTAGCATGCATGCCACCCTGATGAGATTAAACTAAGAGGAGAATACCTTGTAGTAGCTTGTACGGCGCCCTGGTGGGATTTAAGTTGAATGTCAGAATTCCTCTAGTTTGTACGCATCACCGTGCAGCAAGAAAAATTGATGCATTGAGGAGAGCTTTTCATATTGAGCACTTACTTGTAGTACGGGAAGCG
>NC_061508.1:363335869-363363275 GCF_022539505.1 Lolium rigidum | reverse complement strand
CGCCCGTGGTGTGGGCCTCTCGTCGGCCCCCGACTCTGCCCTTCCGCCTACTTAAAGCCTCCGTCGCGAAACCCCTGAGGCGAAAAACCACGATATGGAAAACCTTACTGAGACGCCGCCGCCGCCGATCCCATCTCGGGGGATTCTGGAGATCTCCTCCGGCACCCTGCCGGAGAGGGGATTCATCTCCCGGAGGACTCTACACCGCCATGGTCGCCTCCGGAGTGATGAGTGAGTAGTTCACCCCTGGACTATGGGTCCATAGCAGTAGCTAGATGGTTGTCTTCTCCTCATTGTGCTTCATTGTTGGATCTTGTGAGCTGCCTAACATGATCAAGATCATCTATCTGTAATACTCTATGTTGTGTTTGTCGGGATCCGATGGATAGAGAATACCATGTTATGTTAATTATCAAGTTATTACATATGTGTTGTTTATGATCTTGCATGCTCTCCGTTACTAGTAGAGGCTCGGCCAAGTTTTTGCTTTTAACTCCAAGAGGGAGTATTTATGCTCGATAGTGGGTTCATGCCTGCATTGACACCTGGGACGATGTGACGTAAAGTTCTAAGGTTGTGTTGTGCTGTTGCCACTAGGGATAAAACATTGGCGCTATGTCCGAGGATGTAGTTGTTGATTACATTACGCACCATACTTAATGCAATTGTCTCGTTGCTTTGCAACTTAATACTGGAGGGGGTTCGGACGATAACCTCGAAGGTGGACTTTTTAGGCATAGATGCGAGTTGGATGGCGGTCTATGTACTTTGTCGTAATGGCCAATTAAATCTCACTATACTTATCATGCCATGTATGTGCATTGTTATGCCCTCTCTATTTGTCAATTGCCCGACTCGTAATTTGTTCACCCAACATGCTTTTATCTTATGGGAGAGACACCTCTAGTGAACTGTGGACCCCGGTCCATTCTTTTAATACTGAAATACAAATCTGCTGCAATACTTGTTTTTACTGTTTTCTTGCAAACAATCATCTTCCACACAATTCGGTTAATCCTTTGTTACAGCAAGCCGGTGAGATTGACAACCTCACTGTTTCGTTGGGGCAATGTACTTTGGTTGTGTTGTGCAGGTTCCACGTTGGCGCCGGAATCCCTGGTGTTGCGCCGCACTACATCCCGCCGCCATCAACCTTCAACGTGCTTCTTGGCTCCTCCTGGTTCGATAAACCTTGGTTTCTTTCTGAGGGAAAACTTGCTGCTGTGCGCATCATACCTTCCTCTTGGGGTTGCCCAACGAACGTGTGAAATACACGCCATCAAGCATATTTTCCGGCGCCGTTGCGGGGAGATCAAGACACGCTGCAAGGGGAGTCTCCACTTCCCAATCTCTTTACTTTGTTTTTGTCTTGCTTTATTTTATTTACTACTTTGTTTGCTGCATTATATCAAAACACAAAAAAATTAGTTGCTAGTTTTACTTTATTTACTTGTCTTGTTTGCCATATCAAAAACACAAAAAAATTAGTATACTTGCATTTACTCTATCTAGTTTGCTTTATTTACTACTGCTAAAATGGCCAACCCTGAAAATACTAAGTTGTGTGACTTCACTAGCACAAATAATAATGATTTCCTATGCACACCTATTGCTCCACCTGCTACTACAGCAGAATTCTTTGAAATTAAACCTGCTTTACTAAATCTTGTTATGAGAGAGCAATTTTCTGGTGTTAGTTCTGATGATGCTGCTGCCCATCTTAATAATTTTGTTGAATTGTGTGAAATGCAAAAGTATAAAGATGTAGATGGTGACATTATAAAATTAAAATTGTTTCCTTTCTCATTAAGAGGAAGAGCTAAAGATTGGTTGCTATCTCTGCCTAAGAATAGTATTGATTCCTGGACTAAATGCAAGGATGCTTTTATTGGTAGATATTATCCCCCTGCTAAAATTATATCTTTGAGGAGTAGCATAATGAATTTTAAACAATTGGATAATGAACATGTTGCTCAAGCTTGGGAAAGAATGAAATCTTTGGTTAAAAATTGCCCAACCCATGGACTGACTACTTGGATGATCATCCAAACCTTCTATGCAGGACTAAATTTTTCTTCGCGGAATTTATTGGATTCAGCTGCTGGAGGTACCTTTATGTCCATCACTCTTGGTGAAGCAACAAAGCTTCTTGATAATATGATGGTTAATTACTCTGAATGGCACACGGAAAGAGCTCCACAAGGTAAGAAGGTAAATTCCGTTGAAGAAACCTCTTCCTTGAGTGATAAGATTGATGCTATTATGTCTATGCTTGTTAATGGTAGGACTAATGTTGATCCTAATAATGTTCCGTTAGCTTCATTGGTTGCTCAAAATTCTAGACCATATCCTGCTAATGGTAATTCTTATAATAGATATGTTTCACCTAATGAGGAAAAGATGTTAGAAATTGAAAGACCCACCAAGAGCTTTATGCAATCACAATATGAGCAAAATAAATTGTTTACTAAAACTATGAATGAGCAATCTACCTTGTTGAAGAATATAGGAAATCAACTTGAAAATCTGAATATGGAGATTTCTGGGTTGCAAACTAAACTTGCAAATGCCGAAACCCGAATCTCATACATGTCTACGTCACAATCTTCTTTAATTAATAAAATGGCTGCTAAACCTGAGGATATTGAAAATAAAATTGTTACTACAGCAAATGCCATCCAAGTTAGAATTAATGAGAATATAAGATTAATGGCTGAACTGCGTGCTAGGTGGGATGGAGAAGAAAATGAAAAACTAGCTAAAAAGGAAAATGTAGCTAAAGTTTGGACTATTACCACCACTAGCAATGCTAATGATTCACATGTTGCTGCACCTCCTACTATTAATGGTAAAATAATTGGTGTTGGCAATGCTTCTACTCCTAGTGCAAAGCGCGCAAAATTACCCGAAACTGCTAAAACTGCTGAAACTGCTTGTGATAAAACTGCTGAAATTTTTTCCAACCTTGGGGATGATAATCCCATTGCTTTAGATTGTAATGATTTAGATTTTGATGAATGCCACATCTCTGAAGTTATAAAGTTCTTGCAAAAACTTGCTAAGAGTCCCAATGCTAGCGCTATAAACTTGGCTTTCACAAAACATATTACAAATGCTCTCATAAAAGCTAGAGAAGAGAAACTAAAACTTGAAACTTCTATTCCTAGAAAGCTAGAAGATGGTTGGGAGCCCATCATTAAAATGAGAGTCAAAGATTTTGATTGTAATGCCTTATGTGATCTTGGTGCAAGTATTTCTGTTATGCCTAAAAAAGTCTATGATATGCTTGACTTGCCACCATTGAAAAATTGTTATTTGGATGTTAATCTCACTGATAATGCTAAAAAGAAACCTTTGGGGAGAGTTGATAATGTTCATATTATGGTTAACAATAACCTTGTCCCCGTTGATTTTGTTGTCTTGGATATTGAATGCAATGCATCTTGCCCCATTATATTGGGAAGACCTTTTCTTCGAACCGTTGGTGCTACTATTGATATGAAGGAAGGTAATATTAAATATCAATTTCCTCTCAAGAAAGGTATGGAACACTTCCCTAGAAAGAGAATGAAGTTACCTTATGATTCTATTATTAGAACAAATTATGATGTTGATGCTTCGTCTCTTGATGTTACTTGATATACACTTTACGCGCCTAGCTGAAAGGCGTTAAAGAAAAGCGCTTATGGGAGACAACCCATGTTTTTACTCCAGTATTTTTGTTTTATATTTGAGTCTTGGAAGTTGTTTACTACTGTAGCAACCGCTCCTTATCTTAGTTTTGAGTTTTGTTGTGCCAAGTAAAGTCTTTGATAGTAAAGTAAGTACTAGATTTGGATTACTGCGCAGTTCCAGATTTCTTTGCTGTCACGAATCTGGGTCTACCTCCCTGTAGGTAGCTCAGAAAATTAAGCCAATTTACGTGCATGATCCTCAGATATGTACGCAACTTTCATTAAATTGATCATTTTCATTTGAGCAAGTCTGGTGGCCTAATAAAATCCATCTTTACGGACTGTTCTGTTTTGACAGATTCTGCCTTTTTATTTCGCATTGCCTCTTTCGCTATGTTGGATGAATTTCTTTGATCCATTAATGTCCGGTAGCTTTATGCAATGTCCGGAAGTGTTAAGAATGATTGTGTCACCTCTGAACATGTGAAATTTTATTATGCACTAACCCTCTAATGAGTTGTTTCGAGTTTGGTGTGGAGGAAGTTTTCAAGGATCAAGAGAGGAGTGTGATGCAATATGATCAAGGAGAGTGAAAGCTCTAAGCTTGGGGATGCCCCGGTGGTTCACCCCTGCATATTCTAAGAAGACTCAAGCGTCTAAGCTTGGGGATGCCCAAGGCATCCCCTTCTTCATCGACAACATTATCGAGTTCCTCCCCGAAACTATATTTTTATTCCGTCACATCTTATGTACTTTGCTTGGAGCGTCGGTTTGTTTTTGTTTTTTGTTTTGTTTGAATAAAATGGATCCTAGCATTCACTTTATGGGAGAGAGACACGCTCCGCTGTAGCATATGGACAAGTATGTCCTTAGGCTCTACTCATAGTATTCATGGCGAAGTTTCTTTTTCGTTAAATTGTTATATGGTTGGAATTGGAAAATACTACATGTAGTAATTCTAAAATGTCTTGGATAATTTGATACTTGGCAATTGTTGTGCTCATGATTAAGCTCTTGCATCATATACTTTGCACCCATTAATGAAGAAATACTTAGAGCTTGCTAATTTGGTTTGCATATTTGGTTTCTCTAGAGTCTAGATAACATCTAGTATTGAGTTTTGAACAACAAGGAAGACGGTATGGAGTCTTATAATGTTTACAATATGTCTTTTATGTGAGTTTTGCTGTACCGTTCATCCTTGTGTTTGTTTCAAATAACCTTGCTAGCCTAAACCTTGTATCGAGAGGGAATACTTCTCATGCATCCAAAATCCTTGAGCCAACCACTATGCCATTTGTGTCCACCATATCTACCTACTACATGGTATTTATCCGCCATTCCAAAGTAAATTGCTTGAGTGCTACCTTTAAAATTCCATCATTCACCTTTACAATATATAGCTCATGGGACAAATAGCTTAAAAACTATTGTGGTATTGAATATGTACTTATGCACTTTATCTCTTATTAAGTTGCTTGTTGTGCGATAACCATGCTTCTGGGGACGCCATCAACTATTCTTTGTTGAATATCATGTGAGTTGCTATGCATGTCCGTCTTGTCTGAAGTAAGAGAGATCTACCACTTTTATGGTTGGAGCATGCATATTGTTAGAGAAGAACTTTGGGCCGCTAACTAAAGCCATGATTCATGGTGGAAGTTTCAGTTTGGACACATATCCTCAATCTCATATGAGAATAATAATTGTTGCCACATTCTTATGCATTTAAGAGGAGTCCATTATCTGTTGTCCATGTTGTCCCGGTATGGATGTCTAAGTTGAGAATAATCAAAAGCGAGAAATCCAAAATGCGAGCTTTCTCCTTAGACCTTTGTACAGGCGGCATGGAGATACCCCATTGTGACACTCGGTTAAAACATGTGCATTGCAAAGATCCGGTAGTCCAAGCTAATTAGGACAAGGTGCGGGCACTATTAGTATACTATGCATGAGGCTTGCAACTTGTAAGATATAATTTTCATAACTCATATGCTTTATTACTACCGTTGACAAAATTGTTTCACGTTTTCAAAATAAAAGCTCTAGCACAAATATAGCAATCGATGCTTTCCTCTTTGAAGGACCATTCTTTTACTTTTATGTTGAGTCAGTTCACCTATCTCTCTCCACCTCAAGAAGCAAACACTTGTGTGAACTGTGCATTGATTCCTACATACTTGCATATTGTACTTGTTATATTACTCTATATTGACAATTATCCATGAGATATACATGTTACAAGTTGAAAGCAACCGCTGAAACTTAATCTTCCTTTGTGTTGCTTCAATACCTTTACTTTGATTTATTGCTTTATGGGTTAACTCTTATGCAAGACTTATTAATGCTTGTCTTGAAGTACTATTCATGAAAAGTCTTTGCTTTATGATTCACTTGTTTACTCATGTCATTACCATTGTTTTGATCGTTGCATCCACTACATATGTTTACAAATAGTATGATCAAGGTTATGATGGCATATCACTTCGAAATTATCTTTGTTATCGTTTTACCTGCTCGGGACGAGCGAGAACTAAGCTTGGGGATGCTTGATACGTCTCCGACGTATCGATAATTTCTTATGTTCTATGCCATATTATTGATGATACCTACATGTTTTATGCACACTTTATGTCATATTCGTGCATTTTCTGGAACTAACCTATTAACAATATGCCGAAGTGCCAGTTCCTGTTTTCTGCTGTTTTTGGTTTCAGAAATCCTAGTAACGAAATATTCTCGGAATTGGACGAAACGAAGACCCAGGGGCCTATTTCGCCACGAACCTTCCAGAAGACCGAAGAGCATACGAAGTGGGGCCACGAGGTGGCCAAACCACATGGCGGCGCGGCCAAGGGGGCCCGCGCCGCCTCGTGGTGTGGGCCCCTTGTCGGCCCTCCGACTCCGCCCTTCCGCCTACTTAAAGCCTCCGTCGCGAAACCCACGAGGCGAAAAACCACGATACGGAAAACCTTGCGAGACGTCGCCGCCGCCGATCCCATCTCGGGGGATTACCGGAGATCTCCTCCGGCACCCTGCCGGAGAGGGGATTCATCTCCCGGAGGACTCTACACCGCCATGGTCGCCTCCGGAGTGATGAGTGAGTAGTTCACCCCTGGACTATGGGTCCATAGCAGTAGCTAGATGGTTTTCTTCTCCTCATTGTGCTTCATTGTTGGATCTTGTGAGCTTCCTAACATGATCAAGATCATCTATCTGTAATACTCTATGTTGTGTTTGTCGGGATCCGATGGATAGAGAATACCATGTTATGTTAATTATCAAGTTATTACATATGTGTTGTTTATGATCTTGCATGCTCTCCGATTACTAGTAGAGGCTACGGCCAAGTTTTTGCTTTTAACTCCAAGAGGGAGTATTTATGCTCGATAGTGGGTTCATGCACGCATTGACACCTGGGACCAGTGACAGAAAGTTCTAAGGTTGTGTTGTGCTGTTGCCACTAGGGATAAAACATTGGCGCTATGTCCGAGGATGTAGTTGTTGATTACATTACGCACCATACTTAATGCAATTGTATGTTGCTTTGCAACTTAATACTGGAGGGGGTTCGGACGATAACCTGAAGGTGGACTTTTTAGGCATAGATGCAGTTGGATGGCGGTCTATGTACTTTGTCGTAATGCCCAATTAAATCTCACTATACTTATCATGCCATGTATGTCCATTGTTATGCCCTCTCTATTTGTCAATTGCCCGACTGTAATTTGTTCACCCAACATGCTTTTATCTTATGGGAGAGACACCTCTAGTGAGCTGTGGACCCCGGTCCATTCTTTTAATACTGAAATACAAATCTGCTGCAATACTTGTTTTTACTGTTTTCTGGCAAACAATCATCTTCCACACAATTCGGTTAATCCTTTGTTACAGCAAGCCGGTGAGATTGACAACCTTACTGTTTCGTTGAGGCAAAGTACTTTGGTTGTGTTGTGCAGGTTCCACGTTGGCGCCGGAATCCCTGGTGTTGCGCCGCACTACATCCCGCCGCCATCAACCTTCAACGTGCTTCTTGACTCCTCCTGGTTCGATAAACCTTGGTTTCTTTCGAGGGAAAACTTGCTGCTGTGCGCATCATACCTTCCTCTTGGGGTTGCCCAACGAACGTGTGAAATACACGCCATCAAGCATATTTTCACGGCGCCGTTGCCGGGAGATCAAGACACGCTGCAAGGGGAGTCTCCACTTCCCAATCTCTTTACTTTGTTTTTGTCTTGCTTTATTTTATTTACTACTTTGTTTGCTGCATTATATCAAAACACAAAAAAATTAGTTGCTAGTTTTACTTTATTTACTGTCTTGTTTGCCATATCAAAAACACAAAAAAATTAGTATACTTGCATTTACTCTATCTAGTTTGCTTTATTTACTACTGCTAAAATGGCCAACCCTGAAAATACTAAGTTGTGTGACTTCACTAGCACAAATAATAATGATTTCCTATGCACACCTATTGCTCCACCTGCTACTACAGCAGAATTCTTTGAAATTAAACCTGCTTTACTAAATCTTGTTATGAGAGAGCAATTATAGCTTGGCATGAAACCGTGCCGAAGCAGGTGCATGTGAACATCTCTTGAGGAAGAGTAACCCTTCTGATTCTTACAGTTAACACATGGACAGATAACAAAACCCCCCTGCTTGTTCGCATTAGCCACTACGAGGAAATCTTTCAAACCCGTACTGAACTCGCCGGAGAGTCGGTTACCGTACATCCATTGCCGATTCATCTGCATTATTATAATATAAAATATATAATTAACCATCATGCATTTGTTAAACTAACTAGCTACAAACAATATAAATTAAACAATGAACTACACACATGCATATTTTATCAATGACACATCAAAGGTTCAAGTTGCTAACCGCGATCGAGGAGGAAAAAATAAATGAGAAAGCTCAACTGTGGCTCCAACACTTCATATCATGTTTGTTTCATGCTCTTGGGGCATTTCATCAAACACCTTATGTGCATAAGAGGAACCAAAAGCAAACCTAACACTCACTTGTGAAGTTTGTGAAGAGAATGGCTCCAAATGGCTAAGTGTTGGCTGCTGGATGATATAGGGGAGGGGCTTTAGTCCCGGTTGGCCTGGCCAACCGCGACTAAAGGCCTTCGGGCACCTTTAGTCGCGATTGGCCCCCACGTGCACCAGCTGGCCACCGTGCGCCCTGGGCCCAGGCCTTTGGTCGCGGTTCGCCACCCGAACCGCGACTAAAGATCCCATTAGTCGCGGTTCCTTTAGCTTCGCGACTTATGGTGCTGGACGAAAGCCTGTTTTTCTACCAGTGATGCGTGGATGCGATTATATCTGGTACGCCATTGGCTCCCTGTGCAAGGCAATATATAGCTTACCATTTATGTACGTAGACGTGCTACTCAATAACTGTTTCCTGCTCCCAATAAATGTTAATCACGATATGACATTGGCTCCTGTGCAAGGCAATATATATGTCGGTATCTGGCTTTCCATTCGATATGTTATGGTAACTACAAGGTAAATGAGTACCTGTTAAAGGAAATATAAATCACGATATTTTTCCTGCTGACAATAAATGGTGTTCCTAGCTATATTTATGGCTGGCTATAAAATTTATTTGTCTATTTTGACATCAGGTGGCCTGTTTAATTCATTCACTTTGCCTAACTAGTTATGTGGGTGGCGTGCACATACGTGAGAGATAAAATGGACATGTACCCACTCGTGGAAAAAGGGCCATTAGTTGCGGTTGCGCAACCGCGACCAACTAAGCGCGACTAAACCCCCCCCTTTAGTCGCGGTTGCTTACGAACCGCGACTAAAGGCCCGTCCACGTGGGCGCCAGGCGACCGTCGGGGCGGAGGACCTTTAGTCGCGGTTCTCCTGGCCAACCGCGACTAAAGGCCGCCGCAGGTTTAGGGTTTTAGCCGCCCCCCCCCTAAATCTGGTTTCTTTTTAATTTGTATTGTTTTATTTCTTTTGTGTTTTATTTTAATTTTGAAGGAGTTTCACATATTCTACGGTACTACATACATGCATATGAATGTACAATTTCAAACAAATTTGAAATTAGAACCAAAGAGAATTCAAGAGGAATATACAATATATATTCAATATCGGATGACCAGCATATACAATTTTGAACAAGTTTCCATACATAATTTAGTGCATATGAAGTTCTACGTCCTCTATATAGTGTTCTCCTTTAGGATCGACGACTTCCCTCACGAACCATCCAGCTAGTTCCTCTTGAAGTGGTCGGAAGCGAGCTTCTGGAGTAAGCATCGTCCGGAGGTTATTCCTCTTGATATTGTTGTCACTCGGAACCCGCTCAGAGGTGTATCTCCGGATCATCTCACAAACATAGTATCCACATAGATTGGTCCCCGGTGGCTGAATATCCCCAGTCCCACTCTTTGACCGCATAAAATGTAGCTCTTTTTGAACTCACCGACCTTGGCATCTACGAACCGTCTCCAAACCCTACGAGGCAAAGAAAATTAAATGAACAAGAGAGTTATTAGTTACTTGATATTAGGAAATGAACGAAATAGGCCGATCGATATAGAGCGCAAATGAATGAAAATAATTACTTCTGCATCATTTTTCTCATGTCGGTCCAAAGCTTTGAATCCATATTCGGAGAGTCGTGGACGATTGCGTGGAGTCGTGAAATTTAATTACTAGCGAGAATCCGGTGGAACCTGCGGACACGATACATGCACGGTCATGCATAACTCATCGATTAGCCACATACCATGCATGGAGTAAACAAAAGAGAATGTGCTCAAGACAGAAACACTCACCCAAAATGGCAAGGAAATAGAATATCACTTTTGAGTTCCTGCTTATCAAGAAACCGCCACAGGTCTTCCTCCACGTCGGCGGGGTGATGTTTAAACACATATCCATTAACGATGTGTGGGTCAATGAACCCAACATCATGGATGTTCCTTACTCCGCATTCCTTGATCTTCATTCTGCATTATAGAGTACAGAACAATATAGTTAGGACATATATATAGTGCAGGCAATGAACGAGATGGGGTAGAAATAAATCACTTACGAACGTAGCAAGCGATGATAGATTTGTCGAGCTCGCGCAGATTGAGAAGCTGGAACAATTCACTCGGATGAATTGTTACATAGTAATGTTTGAAGTGATGCTCATGTCTAACTTCCGCATAAATATATTCTTTGGCGTTTTTATTTTTTATGTAACCCTTGTACCAATTTAGCAGATTTTTCATTTGTTGAGGTAGATCCTCTTCCTGCGCGAGGCTCGACGAGGGGCCCATTCCGCACATATGTAATTACTTGGTTTACTCATTGGCGCCTCCTCAAGGCCTAACACTGCACGAAGAGTCATACCTAAGTTGGCCGCTTGTTCTGCGGCACTCGTTACGGTCAATCCCTGTCTTGCCGCAGCTGCTATGATATCGGGGGCATCCGGACCGGCGGCTTTCACTATGAGCGGGGCAATCGATTGTTTACTTTGTTCCTCGAGCTGGGCAACTCGTTTCCCGCTTTTTTTACTTGCTAATTCTTTCTCGGCCTCCTCCAAGGCTTTCTTCTCATGCTTCTCCGCCCGCTCTTTCTTCTCCTTCAACATGAGTGCCTGCCTACGAAGTTCACGTGCATAGTCGTCAGGAAGATTCTTCGCGGCTTGGGACGGTGTGCTCAAAAATAACTTAGCCCACTTCTTCTGCTCATCAGAAAATACTGGCTTGGGCTCGGGCTCTCTTTTCTTCTTGCAGTCCGCCTTCCATTTCTCATAATCAGCAGT
Organism: Lolium rigidum; assembly: GCF_022539505.1. Taxonomy (NCBI): domain Eukaryota; kingdom Viridiplantae; phylum Streptophyta; class Magnoliopsida; order Poales; family Poaceae; genus Lolium; species Lolium rigidum. Next base: position 363,351,810 of record NC_061508.1, on the reverse strand, counting down.
CGCGGTTGACTTCCTCGGCACTACGTTCCCAAGGCCTTGTGGGGAGAGGCTTCAGTGATGGCTCCGGTACCTTTGTGGTCTTAGGTACATAAGGGTCCGGGTTGATAGTCCGGGACTCGCACGCTTCTTCGCCGGAGGTGGATTGGGGGCGGCGTGCGCTCACCCGCCGGGGGCGGGCCGGGGGCGGCGGCTGCTTACCCGCCGGAGGTGAATTGGGGGGCGGCGTCGGCTCACGTGAAGGAGGTGTAGGTAAATCACCACCATCACCGCCGCCGCCGCCACCGCCACCACCACCGTAGGGGGGTGGACTTGTTTGCCTTGGCGCCTCGCCTGGAAACTTGATAAACTTCTTTTGCCATAGAATGAAATGGCGCTTGACATCTCCAAGTCTTCTCTCCCCTTCAGGTGTAGCAATGTCAATCTCCAGGTCCTCAAACCCTGGGACTATGTCCTCCACCGTGACACGAGCATAGCCATCTTGAATGGGCTTGTTGTGGTGGAGTGCTCCAGGTTCACATGGTAAAGCACTGCCGATGGCTACCTTCATGGACATGTTCCCAATTGGATAATACAGATGACATTCTTTCATCTCCTTTACATCGTCCACGGGGTAGCGAGGAGGCTCCGGTGCAGTAATTTCGATCGCCGGAGGCTCCGGTGCAGTAATCTCGATCATCGGTGCATGTGCACTAGCTACCGGGGCCTCCGTGGAAGCCACACTGCTTCTCCGCTGCTGGCTTCCGAGATCCACTGGATGATCTTCATGCGTCCCAGCTGCCGATCTTTCTTGTACTAGTATATTCACGGTTTTCTTCATCTCATCGAATTCCGATGCCAACCGCGCCACAACATCTGCATCCCGATCCATCTTTCTCTTACGGCTTATGTAACCGTACGGGTCATCTTTACGGGAGAACCCTATTTTCCACGGAACGTGCCCCATGCCTCGTACACGTCCTCCGTGTTCAGGATTCCCGAGGGCTTTGGTCAGCGCGTCGTTCTCTCTGTTGAACTTGATCTTCCCCTCTTGAGCATCCCTCATTGCGTCAATAAGGGCTTGGGTGGGTGTAAACGTTTTGTTCCGGTGAACACACTCCCCTGTCTCCGGGTGTAGCGTTCCCCCATGCCCGTACCACCAGCTTTTGGCCCTTGGGTCCCATCCCACCGTACTCGGACCGGATTCCTCGCGCCCTCAGCTCGTTCTCCATCTTCTCCCACCTAGGCTCCCAAAGGCGATACCCTCCTGGCCCCATAATATGATTGTACTCCTTCTTAGCCGCATTTTCCTTATTTTTTTCGATATTTCAATGAACTGCTCCGATTTCTTTTGCTTCACAAATTCTGGCCAATCATGTTTCAGTTTCTCATACTGTCCTTTGAAATCCGGAGTCTTGTTCTTGTTGACATAGTCACGGGCTAGATTTTGCTTGAATTTCCGGAATGCGTCGGCCATCTTATGAAGAGCGAACTGTTTGACTAGCTTCCTCCTCTCCTTGTTTTCCTCAATCTTGTTACCCTCCTCATCGAATTTCTTGTATTCCGGAGGTAGAACGAAATGATCCATAAGCTTTTTCAAGCAATCTTTTTTTGTTCTCTTCTCGACAAAAGTGAAACCAAGACGTGCCTTCTTTGGCTCATTCCACTCCTGCACGGTGACCGAGACGTTGTCTCTAACAACGGCTCCGCATTGGTTGATAAACTTGGTGGCGTTCTTGTGGGGCTCCGGCGGCTTGCCGGTTGCCTCGTCGACAACCTCGATGGTACATGTTTCTCCTTGTTTCATCGTCTTGGTTGCGCCACGCTTTGACGACGTACTCGATTGTTTCGACGATCCGGCCGAGGGCTAAAATAAGAAAGAGAGTCGCGCGTGTTAGTACACACATATTTATTTAAATCAGTTAGTTTGTATCACCAGAGGCTCAATGTATATATATACCTCGGCGTCGGAGGTGGTTGCTACTTCCAATTGAAGATCGTCGTTTATCGACGTTTGTTCGGCATCATCTTGCTGACGGCCTTCATCTTCACCGTCAAGGTTCAGATAAGAAGAGATCTCTTCTTCATCTTGATCGGTCGGCACATAAAGAACATCGCCGTTTATGAGGCCAAATATATGTTCTTCAGCTTCCGGATCAGAGTTGGCCATAATCGGGTCAGCTCTATCGTCCGCCATATGTCAGTCCTGAAAACATGTAGTAAAAACAAATTAATTGTGTATATGCATTATCACATCTCTTCTACATATAAAGAGAGAGGACGACGAGGGAGGCGAGAGGGGCGACGCAGTGACCGCGTGACCGAGAGACCGGTGGCGGTGGCGAAAGGGCGGTGGCGGTGCCGATCTCGATCTCGATCTCTCTCCTCTCCCTCTCTCTGTTTCCCTCCCCGGCGGTACGTACTTTTTTTGTTTTTGTTAAGTACTTTTTTTTGTTAAGTACTTTTTTATTAAGTACTTTTTTTTGTTAAGTACTCCCTCAGGTCCGGCTCAAGGCAGAGGCGGTGGCCTGACACCGTTGCAGCGCTGGCCGCACCGTCGCCTCCATAGCCCTCGCCGGAGGGCTAGCGGCCCTTGCGCGCTCCGAGCCGACGGTGGCCACGCGCCGCTGAGGCATCCAATCGAGCGTGTGGTCGCCCGCTACCTTCGATCGCGCACCCACCGCTGCAGGCTCTGGCGAGCCATCCTCGGCCTCAGGGAACCCTCCCCCGCCTGCGTTCAACGGCGTCGAACCCAAAATTGATGGCAGCCGACGGGATCCATGGCGAGGCACCAGATTGGGGATTTCCCTCTCCTCCTTGGGTCAACGCGTGAGTGTGCAGTTTGGAAAGAAAGAGGATAAGGTGGGGAGGAGCGCGGGGTGTGGAAGAAAGAAACACGAGGTTGTTTTGTCAAAATGTTCCGTCAGACATTTTTATCGGATCGGAGGGAGTACTTTTTTTATTTAAGTTTAATTTTAGTTTAGAACTATATTTTTAAGTTACTTTTTTTATATTTTTAAGTTTAATTTAAGTTTAGAACAATTTTTAAGTTAAAAAAAAGGAGAGGAAGCGCCGGTCGTGGGGCGCTCCTCTCTCTCTGTACGCGTGCGGCAGAGGGGCGGCCACGGCGCCGGCGCGGGCTGCGCGTGGTGATAGGGCCGGCGGCGCCCACGGCCGGGAATGGCGGCGAGCGGCGCGCGCGGGCCTACGGCGGAGGCGGACGGCGTCGTCTCGTGCGCGCGCGGCGGCGGCCGGCGTCTCGTTTCGCGCACGGCGGCGGCCGGGCCGTACGTATGTGGGCGGCGACTTACGGCGGCGGCGGATCGAGGAGAGCTTCGGCGCGCGGTTCGTCGGTGGCGTCGTCGGCGGAGGAGAGCGTGGGCGTCGTCGGCAGCCTGATGGCGTCGTCTGCGAGGAGCGGCGGCGGCACGCGCGAGTTTAAATAGGGGGCGACCTTTGGTCGCGACTGGCGAGGCCAACCACGACTAAATGGTATTTTCAAATTACTTTTTCTTTTTTCAAAATGTTAAAAATACATATAATATATCAATAAATTCAAAAAATTAAAACTAATTCATTTAAAAATCTTAAAAATACAAATAATATATCAATAAATTCAGAAAATTAAAACTAATTCATTTCAAAATCTGAAAAATCCAAAATAATATATCAATAAATTCAGAAAAATAAAACTAATTCATTTAAAAATCTTAAAAATACAAATAATATATCAATAAATTCAGAAAATTAAAACTAATTCATTTCAAAATCTGAAAAATACAAATAATATATCAAAAACTTCAGAAAAAATAAAACTAATTCATTTAAAAATCTTAAAAATACAAATAATAAATCAAAAAATTCACAAAAATAAAACTAATTCATTTAAAAATCTTAAAAATACAAATAATATATCAAAAAATTCAGAAAAATAAAACTAATTCATTTAAAAATCTTCCGCCTCCCTCTTCCCACCAGTTCTTCCCACCAATTCTTCCCGGCGCCTCTGTCTTCTCGCTGGCCCCCTCTTCCCGCCTCTGTCTTTCCGCCGGCCCCCTCTTCCCGCCTCTTTCTTCCCGCCTCTTTCTTCCCGCCAATTTCTTTCCGCCTCTTTCTTCCCGCCACTTTCTTCCCGCCTCCTGTCTTCCCGCTCCCATTTTTCCCGCCATTTCTCACTACATATATGTAGCCCGGCTTAGCCGGCATTATCACATCTCTACAATCTCTCATCACTCTCTCATGGCTTCCACCGCACCCACTCTAACCTACCAGCAGGTGGAGGAGCTTTGCGCCTCGAACTACCCTTGCCCACCGGGCTACCGCGTCCTCGCCGGCTGGAGCCTAAGCGCCGGCGGCTTGCCGGTCCCTCAGGGTACTGCGCGTCGGGCGGCCATCACGAACCACTACTACCTCGACCTCACGCCGGAGCAGCGGATGAATCCCCGCTGGCATCCCGATAACCAGCATACTTGGGACGCCTTCTTCATCAATCGGCATGAGAGGGCGCTCGCCAGGTATGAGGAGGACGATCTGCCTCCTGGGAACTTCCACGAGGCCGGCCGTCGACTATGGTGGTACGGCCGGACTCTGCAGAGCGTCATGGACTACATCACGGCCGGCGATATCCCCCGCCTGCGCTACCCTCGGTTCGAGCCACGAGCGCCGCCCGACGACAACGACGACAGCAGCGACGACGACGGCGGCAACTTAGAAGGCGACGACTACCAGTACAGCGGCGGTGGCTATGAAGACTACGAGTATGCATATTATACGCCTAGGCAGGAGTATGACTAAATCACTCCAAATTTCATGTATCATCAGTGTGGTTTCTCGAATCAATCAAATCATTCGAAAATGGACACCAAACACATCACGGGTAATATAATTCACATGATCCATTCAATAAAGTTTGGTACAATAAATTATTACACATCATTTCTTCCCTTGTGTCCCTGCTTACTTACGAATGTGCCGTATCCATGGAGCATCCTCATCATTTAACTTAATGCTTGGATCGGTGTTCACTTTGAAGGGCGGAATTTTAGCAAACATATTATAATCTTCTGACATGTCTGTCTTGTCCTCCACTCCCACGATGTTTCTTTTCCCTAAAAGAACAATGTGGCGCTTTGGATCATCGCATGATGTACTGGTCATTTTCTTATCTTTCCGTTTCCTCGGTTTGCTACTCATGTCCTTCACATAGAAAACCTGAGCGACATCTTTCGCTAGGACGAATGGTTCGTCAAGGTAACCAAGATTGTTGAAATCCACCATTGTCATTCCGTATTCCTCGGTCCACCTTTACCCCACCTCTGTTAGCTTGAACCATTTGCACCGGAACAAAGGGACCTTAAAGGAGGGTCCATAGTCAAGTTCCCATATCTCCTCTATGTAACCATAATATGTGACCTTTTGCCCATTCTCGGTTGCTGCATCAAAGCGGACACCACTTGTTTTGGTTGGTGCTCTTTTTATCTTGGGCGATCGTGTAAAATGTATTCCCATTTATCTCGTACCCTTGGAAAGTCGTTATAGTCGAAGATGGTGTCTTGGCCAACATGTACGAGCTGATCTACAACATCATCGTCATTCATTAAATGTTTTCTCAACCAACTCCCGAAAGTCTCCATGTGGGCCTTCCTAATCCAGGATTCAGGCTTCCCCGGGTTGTCCGAGCGTAAAATATTCTTGTGTTTCTCAAAGTACGGAGCCACCAAGCTGGAATTGGTCGAAGCTGTGTGGTGTGCTTCGATCATAGAATGGCCGTCCATACATATCGTTGATTTCCTTCCGATCGTGCCTTTTCCACTTAGTCTCCCCTCGTGCCGCGATCGAGGAAGACCAATCGGCTTAAGGTCGGGAACAAAGTCAACACAAAACTCAATTACCTCCTCATTTCCATAGCCCTTGGCGATGCTTCCTTACGGCCTAGCACGGTTACGAACATATTTCTTTAATACTCCCATGAACCTCTCGAAGGGGAACATATTGTGTAGAAATACGGGACCGAGAATGGAAATCTCTTCGACTAGGTGAACCGGGAGGTGCGTCATAATATTGAAGAAGGATGGCGGGAACACCAACTCGAAACTCACAAGACATTGGACCACATCGTTCGTAACCGTGGTAGAACTTCCGGATTGATTACCTTCGAGAGATTGCATTGAGGAATGCACATAGCTTCACAATGGCTACTCGAACATTTTCCGGCAGGAGCCCCCTCAAAGCAATCGGAAGCAATTGCGTCATAATCACGTGGCAGTCGTGAGACTTAAGGTTTTGGAACTTTTTCTCCGCCATGTTTATTGTTCCCTTTATATTGGACGAGAATCCAGACGGGACCTTCGTACTGCTCAGGCATTCAAAAAAGATGACCTTCTCTTCTTTGGTCAGAGCGTAGCTCACACGACCTTGAAACCATTACGGATGCTGGTCATTAGGGTCTTTCAAACGTTGTTGGTCCTGCCGTGCTTCCTTTGTATCATTTGTCTTCCCATACACGCCCAAGAAGCTTAGGAGGTTCACGCAAATATTCTTCGTAACATGCATCACGTCGATTGCAGAGCGGAAATCTAGGACTTTCCAATATTCTAGCTCCCAGAATATAGATTTCTTCTTCCACATGGCTGCGTGCCCGTCAGCTCCCTTCGAAACTGATTGTCCGCCAGGACCCTTTCCAAAGATGACTTTCAAATCCTTGACCATATCAAATACCTCAGCACCAGTGCGTTCCGCAGGCTTCGGCCGGTGATCTGCCTTGCCGTTGTAATGCTTGCCTTTCTTTCTTACTGGATGAATTTTCGGAAGAAATCGACGATGCCCAAGGTACACGTTCTTCTTACAATTTGGCAAATGTACACTTTCGGTCTCATGTAAGCGAGTGCGTGCATGCATTGTATCCCTTATTTGACAGTCCCGAAAGGTTACTAAGAGCAGGCCAATCGTTGATGGTTACGAAAAGCAACGCTCGTAGGTCAAATTCCTCTTCTTTGTGCTCATCCCACACACGGATACCAGGTCTGCCCCACAACTGTAAAAGTTCATCAACTAATGGTCTTAGGTACACATTGATGTCGTTGTCGGGTTGCTTCGGACCTTGGATGAGCACTGGCATCATAATGAACTTCCGCTTCATGCACAACCAAGGAGGAAGGTTGTAGATGCATAGAGTCATGGGCCAGGTGCTATGGCTGGAGCTCTGCTCGCAAAAAGGATTCATGCCATCTGTACTTAGACCAAATCTTATGTTCCTTGCGTCAGCTGCAAAATCTTTGAACTCCATGTCGATCTTTCTCCATTGCGTTCCATCTCCGGGGTGTCTCAACTCCCCGTCCGACTTACGGTCCTCTTTGTGCCATCGCAACAACTTGGCATGCTCTTTGTTCCTGAACAGACGTTTCAACCGTGGTATTATAGGAGCATACCACATCACCTTGGCGGGAACCCTCTTCCGGGTTTACTGCCCCTCAACATCGTCACCGGGGTCATCGCCTCGATCTTATAACGCAATGCGGTGCATACCGGGCATTCATTCAAATTCTCGTATTCACCGCGGTAGAGGATGCAGTCGTTGATGCATGCATGTATCTTCAGAACCTCTAAACCTAGAGGGCAGACAACCTTCTTTGCTTCGTACGTACTGGCGGGCAACTCGTTATTCTTTGGAAACATATTCTTCAACATTTTCAGCAAGTCTTCAAATGCCGAGTCAGCTATACCTGCCCGTGCCTTCCATTTCAGCAAATCCAGTGTGCGGCCCTAGCTTTTTCGGACCATTATCGCATCCTGGGTACAGCGACTTTTGTGATCCTCTAACATGCGATCCAAATTCTCCCTCTCCTTTTCGGTTTCGCAGCTTCTCCGTGCATCGGCAATGGTCCGACCAAGATCATCGGCGGGCTCATCACGTGCCTCTTCTTCACCTTCCCCTTCACCTTCGAGCATCCTCCATGAAAGTATCACCGAAATGATCAAGATAGTTTTCATCGATGAAATCATCCCCTTCTTCATCTTCTTCCATTATAACCCCTCTTTCTCCATGCTTGGTCCAACAATTATAGCTTGGCATGAAACCGTGCCGAAGCAGGTGCATGTGAACTTCTCTTGAGGAAGAGTAACCCTTCGATTCTTATAGTCAACACATGGACGAGATAACAAAACCCTTACGCTTGTTCGCATTAGCCACTACGAGGAAATCTTTCAAACCCGTAGTGAACTCGCCGGAGAGTCGGTTACCGTACATCCATTGCCGATTCATCTGCATTATTATAATATAAAATATATAATTAACCATCATGCATTTGTTAAACTAACTAGCTACAAACAATAGAAATTAAACAATGAAGTACACATATGCATATTTTATCAATGACACATATATATATGAAAGGTTCAAGATGCTAACCGCGATCGAGGAGGAAAAAATAAATGAGGAAGCTCAAGTGTGGCTCCGACACTTCATATCATGTTTGTTTCATGCTCTTGGGGAATTTCATCAAACACTTTGTGTGCATAAGAGGAGCCAAAAGCAAACCTACACCCCCTTGTGAAGTTTGTGAAGAGAAGTGGCACCAAATGGCTAAGTGCTGTGGGCTGACCGGTATATATAGGGGTGGGGCTTTAGTCGCGGTTGGCCTGGCCAACCGCGACTAAAGGCATTCGTGCACCTTTAGTCGCGGTTGGCCTGGCCAACCGCGACTAAGCTCCTCCCGTCCACCCGGCTGGCCACCGAGCGCCACGGGCCCAGGCCTTTAGTCGCGGTTCGCCTCCCGAACCGCGACTAAAGACTCCGTTAGTCGCGGTTCCTATACTTTCGCGACTAATGGGGCTGGACGGAAGCCTCTTTTTCTACCAGTGACCGTTTTATTAGGCTGACATGTAGTTCAACAGAAAATTTTGGTTACGACTTTTACCAACAAAATACAAGTTATATGCAACAAAAATTATAGCAAAATCGAATGATATAATCTTTTTGACACATAGTTGACATATAGTTCATATTTTTCTACCCATGGTGTAAAGAGCCCAAAGGCGTTTCTGTGGTATTGCTAATTTACTCAACTATGGTGGCAAATTACAAATGGTCAAATCAATTCTTGCCTCATTACCCATTTTCTTCATGTGTTGCCTAGATGAGCCTGTAACTATTTTAAACCGGCAAGTCCGGGCGCAAGGCCAAACCAACACTGGAGCGACAGCAGAACAATGCCGGCACCTCCAATACGCCCCCGGCATTGATTCTGCTCCAAGCCGCCGTCGACAAGCTGGCAACACTAGTAGAAAAAGGGGCTTTAGTCCCGGTTGGTAACGGGATTTAGTCCCGGTTGCGCAACCGAGACTAATTATGTGAGACTAAAGCCCCCCCTTAATTTAGTCGCGGTTGCTTACGAACCGCGACTAAAGGCCCATCCACGTGGGTGGCAGGCGCTCGTCGGGGCGGAGGATCTTTTCACGGTTGGCCAGGCCAATCGGGACTAAAGGCCCGCCCGTCCACCAGCTATCGAGTGAGCACGCTAGGCCCAGACCTTTGGTCGCGGTTCGCCTGCAGAACCGCGACTAAAGACCCCATTAGTTGCGGTTCAAATATTTTGGAGACTAATGGGGTGGTATGGAAGCCCATTTTTCTACTAGTGCAACACCGGTCGCGCCCGATGCCAACATGGTTGCGACCCAGACCGATTCGGAGACGCAGCGCCATAACATTCTCCGTGGAGCCGACGAGGTGGTCCGCGCTACCCTATGTGAGTACAATGTGGCCCATGGCTTTGCTTCCTTAAATGCAGAACCTGGCATACACTACTGGAGAACGGACCTCGGTGAGGGCCTTTAGTCCCGGTTTTCCACCCGGGACTGATGGCGCGTGAGACACACGTCCGTTGGGAACCCCAAGAGGAAGGTGTGATGCGTACAACAACAAGTTTTCCCTCAGTAAGAAACCAAGGTTATCGAACCAGTAGGAGTCAAGGAAGCACGTGAAGGTTGTTGGTGGCGGAGTGTAGTGCGGCGCAACACCAGGGATTCCGGCGCCAACGTGGAACCCGCACAACACAATCAAAGTACTTTGCCCCAACGTAACAGTGAGGTTGTCAATCTCACCGGCTTGCTGTAAACAAAGGATTAGATGTATAGTGTGGAAGATGATGATTGTTTGCGAAGAACAGTAAAGAACAATTGCGATGAGATTGTATTTCGGATGTAAAGAATTGGACCGGGGTCCACGAGTTCACTAGTGGTGTCTCTCCCATAAGATAAACGAGATGTTGGGTGAACAAATTACGGTTGGGCAATTGACAAATAAAGAAGGCATAACAATGCACATACATATATCATGATGAGTACTATGAGATTTAATCAGGGCATTACGACAAAGTACATAGACCGCTATCCGACATGCATCTATGCCTAAAAAGTCCACCTTCAGGTTATCACCCGAACCCCCTCCAGTATTAAGTTGCAAACAACAGACAATTGCATTAAGTATGGTGCGTAATGTAATCAACACAAATATCCTTAGCCAAAGCATCAATGTTTTATCCCTAGTGGCAACAGCACATCCACAACCTTAGAACTTTCTGTCACTCTCCCAGATTTAATGGAGGCATGAACCCACTATCGAGCATAAATACTCCCTCTTGGAGTCACAAGTATCAACTTGGCCAGAGCCTCTACTAGCAACGGAGAGCATGCAAGAACATAAACAACATATATGATAGATTGATAATCAACTTGACATAGTATTCAATATTCATCGGATCCCAACAAACACAACATGTAGCATTACAAATAGATGATCTTGATCATGATAGGCAGCTCACAAGATCTAACATGATAGCACAATGAGGAGAAGACAACCATCTAGCTACTGCTATGGACCCATAGTCCGAGGGTGGACTACTCACACATCGATCCGGAGGCGATCATGGCGATGAAGAGACCTCCGGGAGATGATTCCCCTCTCCGGCGAGGTGCCGGAGGCGATCTCCTGAATCCCCCGAGATGGGATTGGCGGCGGCGGTGTCTCTGGAAGGTTTTCCGTATCGTGGCTCTTGGTACTGGGGGTTTCGCGACGAAGGCTTTAAGTAGGCGGAAGGGCAGGTCAGGAGGCGTCACGGGGGCCCCACATGCTAGGGCCGCGCGGGCCCCTCTAGGCCGCGCCGCCCTAGTGTGGCGGCGCCCCGTGGCCCCACTTCGTATCTCCTCCGGTCTTCTGGAAGCTTTGTGGAAAAATAGGCCCCTGGGAGTTGATTTCGTCCAATTCCAAGAATATTTCCTTACTAGGATTTCTGAAACCAAAAACAGAGACTGACAAGCGGCTCTTCGGCATCTCGTCAATAGGTTAGTGCCGGAAAATGCATAATAATGACATATAATGTGTATAAAACATGTGAGTATCATCATAAAAGTAGCATGGAACATAAGAAATTATAGATACGTTTGAGACGTATCAAGCATCCCCAAGCTTAGTTCCTACTCGCCCTCGAGTAGGTAAACGATAACAAATATAATTTTTTGAAGTGACATGCTATCATAATCTTGATCAATACTATTGTAAAGCATATGAGATGAATGCAGCGATTCGAAGCAATGGTGAAGACAATGAGTAAACAACTGAATCATATAGCAAAGACTTTTCATGAATAGTACCTTCAAGACAAGCATCAATAAGACTTGCATAAGAGTCACTCATAAAACAATAGATTCTTAGTAGAAAGCTTTGAAACAACACAAAGGAAAATATAAGTTTCAGCGATTGCTTTCAACTTCAACATATTTATCTCATGGATAATTGTCAACACAAAGTAATATAACAAGTGCAATAGGTAAACATGTAAGAATCAATGCACACAGTTGACACAAGTGTTTGCTTACGAGATAGAAAGAATAGGTGAACCGACTCAACAATAAAGTAGAAGATAGGCCCTTCGCAGAGGGAAGCATGGATTACTATATTTGTGCTAGAGCTTTTCATTTTGAAAACAAGAAACAATTTTGTCAACGGTAGTAATAAAGCAATGTGTTATGTATAAGACATCCTATAAGTTGCAAGCCTCATGCATAATATACCAATAGTGCTCGCACCTTGTCCTAATTAGCTTGGATTAACATGGATTATCATAGCATAGCATATGTTTCAACCAAGTGTCACAAAGGGGTACCTCTATGCCGCTTTGTACAAAGGTCTAAGGAGAAAGTTCGCATTGGATTTCTCGCTTTTGATTATTCTCAACTTAGACATCCATACCGGGACAACATAGACAACGGATAATGGACTCCCCTTTAATGCATAAGCATTCAACAACAGTTAAAATTCTCATAAGAGATTGAGGATTGGTTGTCCACACTGAAACTTCCACCATGGATCATGGCTTTAGTTAGCGGCCCAATGTTCTTCTCTAACAATATGCATACTCAAACCATATGATCATGAAAATCGCCCTTACTTCAGACAAGACGAACATGCATAGCAACTCACATGATATTCAACAAAGGTAAAAGTTGATGGCGTCCCCAGAAACATGGTTACCGCTCAATCAAGCAACTTATTAAGAAATAAGACACATAAGTACATATTCTTCACCATAATAGTTTTTAGGCTATTTTTCCCATGAGCTATATATTGCAAAGACAAAGGATAGAAACTTTAAAGGTAGCACTCAAGTAATTTGCTTTGGAATGGCAGAGAAATACCATGTAGTGGTTAGGTATGGTGGACACAAATGGCATGGTTGTTGGCTCAAGGATTTGGATGCACGAGAAGAATTCCTCTCAATACAAGGCTAGGCTAGCAAGGTTGTTTGAAGCAAACTCAAGTATAAAAGGTGCAGCAAAGCTCACATATGAACATATTGTAAGTATTATAAGACTTTATATCGTCTCCTTGTTGTTCAAACACCTTAACCAGAAAATATCTAGACTCTAGAGACCAATCATGCAAACCAAAGTTTAACAAACTCTATGTAGTTCTTCATTAATGGGTGCAAAGTACATGAATCAAGAGCTTAAACATGATCTATATGAGCACAACAATTTCCAAGTATCAAATTATTCAAGACATTATACCATTTACCACATGCGGCATTTTCCGTTTCCAACCATATAACAATGAATGAAGTAGTTCAACTTTCGCAATGAACATTAAGAATAAAGCTAAGAACATATGTGTTCATACGAAACAGCGGAGCGTGTCTCTCTCCCAAACAAAGAATGCTAGGATCCGAATTTATTCAAACAAAAAAAAACAAAAACAAACAGACGCTCCAAGTAAAACACATAAGATGTGACGGAATAAAAATATAGTTTCACTAGAGGTGACCTGATAAGTTGTCGATGAAGAAGGGATGCCTTGGGCATCCCCAAGTTTAGATGCTTGAGTCTCCTTAAAATATGCAGGGATGAACCACGGGGGCATCCCCAAGTTTAGACTTTTCACTCTTCTTGATCATATTGTATCATCCTCCTCTCTTGACCCTTGAAAACTTCCTCCACACCAAACTCAAAACAAACTCATTAGAGGGTTAGTGCATAATTGAAAATTCATATATTCAGAGTTGACATAATCATTCTTAACACTTCTGGACATTGCACAAAGCTACTGAAAGTTAATGGAACAAAGAAATCCATCAAACATAGCAAAACATGCAATGCGAAATAAAAGGCAGAATCTGTCAAAACAGAACGATCCGTAAAGAAGAATTTTTAGAGGCACCAGACTTGCTCAGATGAAAATGCCCAAATTGAATGAAAGTTGCGTACATATCTGAGGATCACGCACGTAAATTGGCAGATTTTTATAAATTTTCTACAGAGACTACTGCTCAAATTCGTGACAGCAAGAAATCTGTTCCTGCGCAGTAATCCAAATCTAGTATTGACTTTACTATCAAAGACTTTACTTGGCACAACCATGCAATAAAATAAATATAAGGAGAGGTTGCTACAGTCGTAACAACTTCCAAGACTCAAATATAAAATAAAGTGCAGAAGTAAAATAATGGGTTGTCTCCCATAAGCGCTTTTCTTTAACGCCTTTCAGCTAGGCGCAGAAAGTGTGAATCAAGTATTGTCGAGAGACGAAGCATCAACATTATTACCTCGGGCTTTACGCCTACCCTTCTTACTCTTTTCCTTACTCTTTGGTTTAGGGAATACATGGCCGCCTCCCGGTGTAGAGGTGAATTTTAGGGTGCATTTCCCCGCATCTATGATTGCTCCCAATAGTTTCAGCAGGGATCTTCCAAGTGTGATCTGTCCTTTCAGACATAATATCACAATGAGCATAAAAAGTTTCTCCACCAATAGAAATTTTAACGGTAGGGTCTCACATTGAAGGTTCGGAGTTTAGTAAAACATGATCAAGACGCTCACGAATCTGACCATACCTTTCTTTCAAGCAAGTTGTATTTGTTTCAAGAGTGTTTAATCTATTATAAATACTAATAAGAGATGAATCAAAATTATTAGCTGAACTATGCGATGCAACCAGTTTCTTTATGGCATTAAAAGCTCGATCTCCATCGCAAGGAAGGAAATCTCCTCCCACTACAGCATCCAAGGCATATCTATAGCGAATCATAAGCCCAAAATAAAAGTTACTAAGGAGCAAACTTAGAGTCATTTGAGGTTCAGCTTTACGATAAGAATAAAAAATTCTAGACCAAGCATCTTTAAAACTCTCCTCATCCCCTTGTTTAAAAGTAAAGATTAATTCATGAGGTGGAGAAGTAACAGGTTCAGAGCTAGACATGATGACAAAATAAACTAAATGCAAGTAGCTAATTTTTTTGTGTTTTTAATATAGAGAACAAGACAGTAAATAAAGTAAAACTAGCAACTAATTTTTGTGTGTTTTTTATATAAGAGCAAACAAAGCAGTAAATAAAGTAAAGTAAAGCAAGACAAAAACAAAGTAAAGAGATTGGATGTGGGAGACTCCCCTTGCAGCGTGTCTTGATGTCGTGGGTATACTTTATGGGTATATCAACGACATGGCCTAGATCCGGCAAGCCCGGGTGGCCCATAGTTGGTGGTGAAGCATGTGGCCCATCGGGCGGCCCAGTTGCTGTAGATCCTGAAGGATGAAGTCTAGCCCAGGAACAGGGAGCCGGATCTCAACCGACCTACGAAGGAGGCCGGATCCGTGAAGGCCCATGAAGTATCCGGATCCAGCAGTACTTAGAGGAAGGCGGATCCTTGACGTACACGGCAAGACATTGTACCGTAGTTAGGCAACTTGTATTCCGGCTAGGACTCTCCATGTAAACCCTAGATCCGGGCGCCTATATAAGCCGGATCCCGGGAGCCCTGAGGGGAGATCTCGAGCTAGAAACGAGACAATCACAACCCATTGTAACTACGCGAAAGCGCCCAGATAATTCCAGACAAGCAACAGTAGGCCCTGTCATCGTGCAGGTGTTTCGAAGCTGGGTAAATCGCGTACCACCGTCCCGTGTGCACTCCGCCCTATGGCCCCTACTTCTTCTCCCCCTCGTGAGGATCCCTCCTCCGAGGTACCGTCGATTAGGCAACGACGGTTGGCGCCCACCGTGGGGCCTGCGGCGTGCGGGAGGCCGGAACCGGGAGGGTTCCGCCATGGGAAGCTTCGACGACACCATCGCCGTGGGGCGTGTCCTTTACGCCGGAAATCTGCCGATCGTCCCACCGGATGAGTGCGCGGACTCCGGCTAAAACCGACCCCCGTCAAGCTCTCCATCGTCCCGGTTGGCGGCATACACATCTTCATCGGGGAAACCGTCGATTCCGATGGAAACCCACTCGGTAAGTAGCGCCGACGCGACCGCCGGCCGGAGCAGACGCGGTCGCGAAGATCCGATCCGAGACGCAGGAACTTCCTAGGGAAGATTCCGCCTTAGATCTGAAAAAATCAAAACCCACCCAATCCGCCCCGAGCGGGAAGTAAAGGTGGAAGACCAATGCGGATCCGCCGGGTCTCCCGGTGTTAGAGA